>NC_045543.1:145322976-145442976 GCF_009769535.1 Thamnophis elegans | reverse complement strand
TGTTTTCACACAGAGACATTGACAAATCGAGGCATATCAACAGAAGAGGAATCAAGATGCTTTGGGGCCAAAAATGCAGAAAATGGAGCTTCAAAGAGCTGGATATGTTTAGCCGGAAGAAAAGAATTTTTTTTTTAAAGGAATATGAAAGCCATTTGCCAACATTTGAAATGCTGCCATGCCAATGATGGAACACGGTGTTCTCTGCAGCTGAAAAAGATAGATAAAGTTAGAAAGGCAAGGAAGAGGTCTCAGGGAAGCAGTTTTTGGAAGAAATACCGTAATGGAGAAGACTGATAGAGAACAGAAGAGACAGCCTTAGGAAGCAATTGCTTTCCTTTGCTGGAGGAGACACTTAAGCAGTGGCTAGACAATAATCCCTCTGGATTACTGCAGAAACATCTGGCTTCAATCTCCCACCTTGAGCAAAACTGGAGTAAACAATCTATCCGGGCTCAGGAATACAACTATTCTATGTGGATTGCAAGTCTCTAACTTCTGTGTATTTAAAAGAGGTGTCTAGTTAGATCCTCTGCTTCAAACCAGGAGAGAGGAGATAAGTGATGATGGAAGGTTGTTTAAAGGAAATCAGCATTATTCATCTGTAAATCATCGTTATTTAAATACCATGGGCAATAGAATGAGAGGTGAGGGAAAAAGGACGCCACAGAGAACAATGACATGGATTGTGTCATCAGGTGCATCATTTTGATGATGATGTATCACGAGGCAGGGGACACCCTTGTGGATTGGTTAAATGTTAGCTTCCATGGAGAGAATGAATGAAAAACTGCAGGACTGTCTTAATTTCTATGTGCTTCACTTAGTGACTACCATATTGCTGCCTGCCTGCCTGCCTGCCTGCCTGCCCGCCTGCCTGCCTGCCCGTCCATCCATCTATTAATCAATCCATTAATTTATCCATTAATCTATCTATTCCAATCTCTCTCTCTCTCCCTCTCTCCCTCTCTCCCTCTCTCCCTCTCCATCTCTCTCTCTCCATCTCTCCCTCTTTATAATACCTCCCTCTAATCCATCTCTGTGTGTTTATATCCATCTATCTATCTACCCATCCAACTGTCTATATCTGAATGTCTATTATCTCTATCTATCTATCTATCTATCTATCTATCTATCTATCTATCTATCTATCTATCATCTGCCTGCCTACCTACCTACCTACCTACCTACCCACCCACCCACCCACCCACCTACACACCTCCGTCCCTCCCTATCCTCTCTGTGTCTGTCTGCCTGCTTGCCTGCCTGCCTGCCTGCCTCTCTACCTACTCTATCTATCTATCTATCTATCTATCTATCTATCTATCTATCTATCTATCTATCTATCTATCATCTATCTGCCTATCTATCTGCCTATCTATCTGCCTATCTACCTATCTATCCATCCCTCTGCCTATGTCTGAGTATAAGATGCACCTTTATCCCTCAAAAAAGAGGCTGAAAATGTGGGTGTGGGTGCATCTTATACACTGAATACAGCATTTTTTTGCCTCCCAAAACCACACCTTCACCAAAATGGCTATGCATAGCTTTTAGGAGGCTTTCAAAGTACTCCTGGGGGCTGGGGAGGGCAGAAATGAGCAAAAACAGGCCTTTTTTGCTCAATTTTGCCCCTCAGCCCCTAGGAGCCCTCTATAAGCCTCCTAAAGACAATCCATGCCCTTTTCTTGACAAAAAAATGGGCCCGTTTTCATGGGCCCATTTTTGGGAGGTTTGCAGAGTGCAAAAACTTTTTTTTAATTTGCCTCTTCAAAACTGTGGTGAGTCTTATATTCCAGTGCATCTTATACTCTGAAAAATATGCTATCTATCTATCTATCTATCTATCTATCTATCTATCTATCTATCTATCTATCTATCTATCTATCTATCTATCTATCTATATCCTATCCTATCCTATGCTATCCTATCCTATCCTATCCTATCCTATCCTATCCTATCCATTTATCTTGTACACACTGTGGGCACACTGGTTAAAATGCAGCATTGCAGGCTAACTGCCCACTTCTAGGAGTTCAATTCTGACTGGCTCAAGCTTGACTCATCCAACCACTTAGAGAGGCTGTGAAGCATGATGAAGTGGTATATAAGTCTAAGTGCTATTGCCATCTCTTTCTCTCTCACACTTTATCATCTCTCTCTTTCTCCTTCTTCTTCTCTCTCTCACACACAAACACAAACACACAGATCTCTTCCCAAGGCAATGCAGCTTTACGAAGGCAGCATTCCAAATGCAGAGGAATTGATGTGTAGGAAAGAGGCCCAGTTCCTCCCGTGAAGGTATAATCTCCAACCACTTTCTCCCAGGGATGTTTCTGATTCCTTTTAACGCTCTCTCCAGGAGAAGGAAAATAAATTACCCTGTTCAATAGTAGTAACTGTGAAAGGGATCTTGGAGTCCTAGTGGACAACCACTTAAATATGAGCGAGCAGTGTGCAGCAGCTGCCAAAAAAGCCAACACAGTTCTAGGCTACATAAACAGAGGGATAGAATCAAGATCACGTGAAGGGTTAATACCACTTTATAATGCCTTGGTAAGGCCATACTTGGAATTCTGCATCCAGTTTTGGTCACCACGATGTAGAAAAGATGTGGAGACTCTAGAAAGAGAGCAGAGAAGAGCAACAAAGATGATTAGGGGACTGGAGACTAAAACACATGCAGGAACTGGGTATGTTTAGTTTAATGGAAAGAAGGACTAGGGGAGACACGATAGCAGTGTTCTGATATCTCAGGGGTTGCCACAAAGAAGAGGGAGTCAAGATATTCTCCAAGGCACCTGAGGGCAGAACAAGAAGCAATGGGCGGAAACTAATCAAGGAGAGAAGCAATTTAGGACTAAGGAGAAATTTCCTGACAATTAGAACAATGAATCAGTGGAATAACTTGCCTCCAGAAGTTGTGAATGCTCCAACACTGGAAGTTTTAAAGAAGATGTTGGACAATCACTTGTCTGAAGTGGTGTAGGATTTCCTGCCTAAGCAGGGAGTTGGACTAGAAGTTTTCCAAGGTCCTTTCCAACTCTGTTATCCTCTTCTCTTCTAAATCAGCATAGCAAATGTCGTCATGTGTCCCTTTGGGTGTCTAAGGGTGGACGGCCAACAATTGTGACATTCATTTTGTGCTCTCAGCAATGCCTTCGCTCTGCGATTCAATATCTGAGCAGTCCTATTGGGCGGATTGGGGGAGATTCATTCCACTCCAATCCTTGCATTCAGCTAAGATTTGGCATCCTCCAAATTCATTTTGGAAAGGAAAATAAAAGGCAGAATGAGCTTGATGGGAATCAGACACAACTCTTCTGTAATTCCTGCAATCAAACCTGAGCTGTGGGATGCCATCATTATGCCCAGATAGGTGCCATTGTCAGATTCTGGAAATATGCCTCCAATTAGACAGATGTATAACTAGATCCTGCAGCTGGAACATCCCCAATTCACTGTGCAAGACATTTGGGGAGTAACAATTCAAAACAGCATGCTTGTTTCTTCATTGCAAAAGTAAGGGTACCTATTCTGAAAAACACCTGAAAGCAGGACAAGAAAGAATGGATGGAAGCTGAGCAAGGAGAGAAGCAACCTAGAAATAAAGAGAAGTTTCCTGATAATGAGAACAATTAATCAGTGGAATGACTTGCCTTCAGAATTTCTGAATGCTCCAACAATGGAGGTTTTTAAGAAGAGATTGGACACCCATTTGTCTGAAATGGGATACATTTTTTGGGTTTTAATAGGGGGTTGGACTAGAAGACCTCCAAGGTCCCATCCAACTCTGTCCTTCTCCTCTTCTGCAGAGGTGTTGGTTTCCCTTTCCAGTCATATCTGACATTAGGGAGCAATAGCAATAGCAGTTAGATTTATATACCACTTCATAGGGCTTTCAGCCCTCTCTAAGCGGTTTACAGAGTCAGCATATTGCCCCCAACAATCCGGGTCCTCATTTTACCCACCCCGGAAGGATGGAAGGCTGAGTCAACCCTGAGCCGGTGAGATTTGAACAGCTGAACTGCTGAACTGCAGTCAGCTGAAATAGCCTGCAGTGCTGCATTAAACCACTGCACCACCTCGGCGCTGCTCTTCTCTGTTTCCTAGCCAAGGGAGCCAGCATTGTCCAAAGACACTTCCATAGTCATGTGGCCAGCATGTATATACGCCAAGGGGTGCATGGAACATTGTTATCTTCCCACCAAAGTGGTACCTCTTTATCTACTTGCATTTACATGCTTTCGAATTGCTAGGTGGGCAGGAGCTGGGGCAAACAAAGGAAGCTCACCCTATTCAATGGTGCTCAGGTACCAAAGATGTAGCTGTCAGGCTCAGCATCTTTAAACATCAAACTATCATGCTCCTTTTGTTCATTGTAGTACTACCCTTCTCAATCGATCAATTAGAATAGAGCTGGGATCGTTGACATCTTCAAGTTTCTCTCATTCTCTCATTCTCTCATTCTCTCATATCTATCATTTATCTATCATCTATGTATCTGTTTATAGCTATCTATCTTTCAATCTATCATCTATCTGTCTATCTATCGATCCTCTCATCTCTCTCTCCTCTCTCTCTCTCTCTCTCCCTCCTTCCCTCCATCCTTGCCTCTTTCTCTCTCTCTTCTTATTCAAGGGGGGAAAAAATCCCAAACTGGCCAGAACTATTGAAGCTTCTTGGATGAGAAGCGAAATCTTTTCTTCTACTTCCTCAATCAAAAAGAAAAAAAAATGGCCAGGACTGATGAAGCTTCTTGGATGAGAAGCGAGACCTCCTCTACTTCCTCAAGGGAAAAGAAAAAATAAATTGTTCAGAATTGATGAAGCTTCTTGGATGAGAAGCAAAACCTCTTCTTTTTTTCCTCAAAGGGAAAGAGGGGGAAAAAAACACATTGTCCAGTTTCTTTTTGGAAAAAAAAAAAGCACCTTGGAGACAGCCATGACCTGGATGATTGAGAATCTCCATAGACATGCTCCCTCCATTCAGAAAACGAAAGAGAGGGGGAGAAATGGAAATTTGGATATTTCCAAGGATTATCCCCTTCCTTTTTCTCTCCTGCTTTCCTCCCCTCCTTCCCTGCCTTGAATTTCATATACTCAAATTGTGAATGGCTTCCAAGTCTCACTCGGTCCATCAAGGGATGGTGCAGATGGAGCCTTTGCCTGCCCAGTCTAACTCCATCACTTGAAGATGAATCAAAGAATAAATTAAAAAAAAAATCAGTTGGCAACAGTTAATGGAGCCTATCCAGAACCAGCATCTCTGGAGAGCACAAAAAGATCTGGGTTGGATTGCTAGGGGTGATAAGATACCCCAATTTGTTTTGCCTTCACCCCAATGTATTGATTTACCGATAAACTATTTGCTATTTGTTTATAAAGATATTGCTTTAGCACATTACTATTTTAGCATTTAGCCATAGTTTTTTTTTGGGGGGGGGGGAGATATTGCCTTGTATTTATTGAGATGGATTTGAACTGTTTTGCTAAGCAGTAATGGCACCGAACTAAGCCAGACCATCTGTCTTCTGCTCAGCCTGTCCAAAAAACGAGGGTGGGAGGGAGGCAAGACCCTGGGACCCAGTAGGAAGGTTTTAGTAAAGGGGGGGAGGATGTTATTGATAAGAGAAAGTCTTCACTTGCCTTGTAATCTTTAGCCCAACTGTGTTACTATGACTACTGAAGATGTATGCAGGAAGTGGCTCTTCACGATTGGTTTATAGTGATGTATGTTCTCATGATTGGTTGATGGAGATGCAGGCTTTTCAAAATTGTAAAAAACAGGGGTCTGCTCCGTACAGAAGCCTCCCTACTTGGAGTCTGCTCGCTGGAAACACTTGGATTTGTAAACAAAAGAGTTTTTTCTTTCTTTCCACCAATCTGGTGTGATTCATTGGGCCTTCCCCTTTCTTTCTTTCTTTCTTTCTTTCTTTCTTTCTTTCTTTCTTTCTTTCTTTCTTTCTTTCTTTCCTTCTTCCTTCCATTCTTCCTTCCATTCTTTCTTTTTTCTTTCTTTCTTTCTTCCTTTCTTTCCTTTTTCTTCTTTCTCTTTCTTTCCTTTTTTCAATCTTTCCTTCCGTCCATCCTTCCAACCTTCCTTTCCCTCTTTTTCTTTCTTTCTTTCTTTCTTTCTTTCTTTCTTTCTTTCTTTCTTTCTTTCTTTCTTTCTTTCTTTCTTCCTTTCTTCCTTCCTTCCTTTCTTTCTTTCTTTCTTTCCTTTTTCTTCTTTCTCTTTCTTTCCTTTTTTCAATCTTTCCTTCCATCCATCCTTCCAACCTTTCTTTCCTTTTTTCAATTTTTCCTTCCATCCATCCTTCCAACTTTCCTCTCTCTCTTTTTCTTTCTTTCTTTTGTTCTTTATTTCATTTTTTACTTTCCTTCTTTCTCTCTTTCCTTCTTTCTTTTCCTTTATTCTTTCTTTCCTTATTTTCTTTCTTTCTCTTCCTTTTCCTTTTTTCTCTTTCTCTTTCTTTCATTTTTTCTTCTTTCTTTTCTTCTTTCTTTCTTTTCTTTCTTTTTCTTTTCTTTCTTTTTTCTTTTCTTCTTTCTCTTTCTCTTTCGTTCCTTCCTTCCCTTCCTACCTTCATTTTTTTCTTTCTTTATTTTTCTCTTTCTTTTACTTCTTTCTTTTTCCTCTCTCATTCTTTTGTTCTTTCTTCTCCTTCTTTTTTCTTGTTTCTTTTCCTCTTTCTTTTTCCTTCTCTTCTTTCTCTTTCTCTCTCATTCCTTCCTTCCTTCCCTTCCTTCCCTTCCTTCCCTTCCTTCCCTTCCTTCCCTTCCTTCCCTTCCTTCCCTCCTACCTACCTTCCTTTCTTTTCTTTCTCTTTCTTTTCATTCTTTCTCCTTCTCTCTTTGCTTGTTCTTTCTTTCTTTCTTTCTTTCTTTCTTCTTTCTTTCTTTCTTTCTTTCTTTCTTTCTTTCTTTCTTTCTTTCTTTCTTTCTTTCATCACTGAATGTCAGTGGTTCAGATATTCTCAGTTTAATCCCTAGAGACTCCATCCACACACTTTCCTTGGAGGTGGTATAAAAGTGCTTTGTCACAATCTCCTTCCAACTTGCTTTTTATGGGTGGTAGGCAGAGAAACACTGCAGGGGTTTTGGGTTTTTTTACATTTTCATGAAATGTGATGAAAGAGAGTTTGTGTTTGAACTTCTTTCAAAGGCAAGGAAAAAGTTGAAGATATTTTTACAGGAGGATGCAGAGGACGGTGTTATTTATTTGCAAGGTGGTCTAAGGCATGTCAAAGAGTGTGGGGTGTTTTTTTTTTTTTTCAGTATCCTGAGTTTGGTCACACTGTTTCTTGACTTTCCTGCCCTGGGGAGTAGTATTTGAGAATGACCTTGGGTGAAAACAGGCAAAGTTGCAGTCCTGGTAAACATCATGCTGTCAGGCCAGCAGTTATATTACACCCCCCTCCCAAGGGTTCGTGGCAGACTGGTACTGGCAGTTCTGGAGCCACATGTGGCTCTTTCAACCCTCTGCTGGGGCTCCCTGTCACCAGTCGGCTCCCCAATTGATAGGGCTTTCAGTTAGGACAGGGAGAGGAAAAAGGATGCTGCATTAGGAGGAGACTCTATGGTGGGGGAACCGGACTTCCGGTCGACTCCAGAATTGAACGGGGGGCTTCCGGTTAGGATCTCTGTGGCTCTTTGAGTGTTTAAGGCTGCCAAACCCTGTGTTAAGTAAATCCCCACAGTTGTTAAGTTACTAACACTGTTGTAAGGTGAATCTGGGCTTTCCCATTGATTTTGCTCATCCAGAAGGTCACAAAAGATGATCACATGACCCTGGGACACTGCGACCATCATAAATACGAGCCAGTTGCCAAGCACCTGAATTTTGATCACATGACGGTGTGGGATTCTGTGATGGTCATATGTGTGAAAAAATGGTCATGTTCGGGGGTGAAATCTACTTACTGTCAGGCCTACAATTATATTCCTTTTAGAATTTTGGCCTGTCACACTTTCTCTTATTTCATTATGCTGTTTCATTAGTATAGTTGATGGGAGGGGGGAATAGACAGGAGTAGGATTGTGGAATGTATTGTTGTCATTCTTTTCTAGAAAACCACAGTCATCTTTTGTCTCCGCACCTTCACACCTGACCGGAAGCAGCTGGGTGGTGACACCAATGTGGAAGAAGAAGATTGGACCATGTGATGGATTGTGGGTGTGGGGACAAGATCATGAACTTTTAACTGGGTGGGATTCTGATGTCATTTCCAGAATTGGGATTAACACAGATGTGCTTAGATGTCTTATTTATTAAATTGGAACTTTAAGGATCGTTTTGCCTTGGACTCTGATTTAATTCTACATGATACTTGGAATGCTGACACATGCAAAAGAACATAGAATAATAGTTGGAAGGGACCTTGGAGGTCTTCTAATCTAACCCCCTCCACATATACCTTTTCAGACAAATGGCTGTCCAGTCTCTTTTTGAAAGCCTCCAGTGATGGAGCACCCACAACCTCTGAAGGCAAGCTATTCCATTATTTGGTTGCTCTCATCATTAGGAATGTTCTCCTTAGTTCTAGGTTGCTTCTGTGCTTGGTTAACTTCTATCCATTGGTTCTCGACTTGCCTTTTGGTGTTTTGCCAAATAATTTGACCCCCTTCGTCTTTATAGGAGCCCCTCATATATTGGAAGACTGCTATCATGTCACCCCTAGTCCTTCTTTTCATTAGACTAGACCTACCCTAGAAGCAGGAGAGTTGTAAAGGTGACATTTCCCCTGCACATGTGCGCTAGCTGTTTCCAGTTTGAGAGGCGGTGCTCATCTCCGTTTCTAAGCTGAAGAGCCAGCACTGTCCAAAGACGTCTCCATGGTCATGTGGCTGGAATGACTAAACACCAAAGGTGCACAGAGTGCTGTTACCTTCCCACCAAAGGTGGTTCCTATTTTTTTACTTGCGTTTTACATGCTTTCAAACTGTTAGGTTGGCAGAAGCTGGGACAAGTAAGAGGAGCTGACTCCATTATGCGACGCTAGGGATTTGAACCGCTGAACTGCCAACCTTCTGATCGACAAGCTTAGCATCTTAGCCACTGAGCCACCACATCTCCAGGAGAGTGCTAGACCTGCCTTAGACATGGAAACTGACTGGTGAGTTTGCACCAATCACCAGGGAATGGTGAGTTCTAGTCCCATCTCAGGTACAAATTCTGGCTGGATGGCTGTAGGATAATCAGCAGGAAATTGAGTTCTAGTCCAATCTTAGGCTTGAAAGCTGACTGGATGACCTTGGGCTCATCACCAGAAGATGGTGAGTTCTAGTCTTGCCTTGTGTCAGGGTTCCAAGTAACACTCCTATTAGGTAAGCTCCCCATTGGGAGAGTGTGTACGTTCAGCGAAGTGTTGTTAGAGCTGTGTTGGAGAACACACAAACCAGCATACAGAGACGCTGCAGTTTAAATAGGCTTTTACTTTCGTGGAAATAGAGGTATCAGAATCCATCAAACAGTCCAAGTCATACACGGATAAGACAGTCAGTCATCAATGTCTTTCAATTAAGGGATAATCCAAATAACATAGTCCAGTAACATATAATCAGTCCAGTAATCAAAGTTTGCTAACAGTTGCAAAACTTACAATAGCTCACAGCACTCAGAACAGATCAGCCCAGCATCTAAGGAACAGAGAGAGATAACAGTCCTTCTGGCTCCCTCTTATGGCCGATTGAGGAAAAACAGCAACCAATCACATTTTACAGTATGATTCAAAGAAACAGGTACAACATTGTTACATGATTTATATATTGCCAACCCAACCGTTAGAATTATATTCCTAACAACCCCCAATGAAAGAAAACAAGAAAAGAAGGACTCTGAGACTTGAGTTTCCTCAAAGTTCCATTTTATTAGAGATGTCATATTGACACATCTGGGGAAACCTGAATCTGAAATTTTCCAGTTTTCCCAACCCAAACGAAAGTCCAAGTTCCTGCCCAGCACCCATATGTCCATCCCATGGCGCAATCAGGCACCCTCCAAAACTGGAGATGCCTCCTAGTCACACCAACTCAGCCGCAGGGCAAGGTGTCCTTGATTCTCTGAGAATATAGCAATAGCAGTAGACTTATATACCGCTTCATAGGGCTTTCAGCCCTCTGTAAGTGGTTTACAGAGAGTCAGCATATTGCCCCCAACAATCTGGGTCCTCATTTTACCCACCTCGGAAGGATGGAAGGCTGAGTCAACCCTGAGCCGGTGAGATTTGAACCGCTGAACTGCTGATCTAGCAGTAGCCTGCAGTGCTGCATTTAACCACTGCGCCACCTCGGAAATGAATGTTATTTAGACTATCTATCACCCATATTCCATATAACCCCCCCTCCCATTTTCCCACAGCAGAAAATGTGGCAGGCCTGAAGACCCAATATAAAAAAATGGCTTCCACATCTGACACCTCGGGCATGAAAGCTGGCTGGATGACTTTGGGCCAGTCACCGGGAGATGGTGAGTTCTAGTCTTGCCTTAGTTGTGGCTGCATGAACTTGGACCAGTCCCTCTCTCAACCCAATTCATGTTTGTTGTTGTTGTGGAGAAAGTAGGAAGAGGAAAGAGACATTGTGTATATTTGCAGCCTTCAATGACATATCAAGAATAATAAAAGGCAGCAAGATTGTTGGTGGCGCAGTACTGGAAAAAGGAAGAATTGCCTACTATTCAAGAATGGACATTAAAAGTAATAAACTTAGCAGAGATGGCCAAAATCTCAGCATATTTGAAGGACTATTGAGATGAGAAATACAAGCTGGAATGGAGAAGATGGAGTGACTACATTCAAAATAAATATCAGACTATGAAATTTCAATTAGCTTATGAATGAACAAGGAACGTTACAATTTACCTAAAGTTAGCTTAATAAAAGGGGAGTTAAAGTACAAGAGGAGGTAGGATGCTATAGTTAGTTAGCTTATCTTAGTGTATGATTGTTAAATGTTTATACTCTGTATTTTGCTCTGGGAGGTTGGGGGGAGGGAGGGTTGGAGGGAGGGTAGGGTTGGGGCAGTGGGAGGGAAGGGGAAATATTTGTAAAATTTATTAAAACTCTTCAATAAAAAAAGAATAATAAAAGGGAGATAAAAATGAAACAATTAACAGCAAACGAATAAATATCAAGCTGGTAAGTCTAGCTCAAAAGTTAGAAAAAATCCTTCTTGGATTTGGGCCATGAGATTGGATTTGGGCCACAACGAAAACCAACCATGTGATTCCTAGATGAAGAAGAGTTATCCGGACTCTGATTAGGAGCAGCAAAGTCATATCGAAGTCTGTAGAGATCCTCAGTCATCCAGGAAATGGTTGTCCCCAAAAGTGCTTTTTCAGGAGGCAACTGGATTTCCTTGTTTTTTTATTTTTTCCCCCAAGACATTTCGCTTTTCATCCAAGAAGCTTCTTCAGCTCTGACAGGATAGTGGGGGATGGAAAGATTTATATTCCTTGCAGGCAGCTGGTCATTTGCATCATTTTGCGGGGTCCTTGAAGCACTTGGAGGTTGATCTGTGTCCTCAGAGTCACCTGAGTGGTGCAAATGGTTCCTGTAGTCTGCAATTTTTCCTCTGGAAATCCATTCCTTCTCCCACACTATTCCAAGGATCTTCATCCCAGATTGTACAGCTAAAAGTCTGTAGAGATTCTCAGTCATCCAGGTCATGGTTGTCCCAAAAGGTGATTTTTTTTTCCAGGAGGCAACTGGACTTTCTGTTTTTTTTTTTTCTTCCAAGACATTTAGCTTCTCCTCCAAGAAGCTTCTTCAGCTCTGACTGGATGCTGGGGAATGGGACAGTCACATATAGGTCCGGTCGCTGCTAGGAATATAATCTAACGGTTGGGTTGGCAATATATAAATCATATAGCAATGCTGTACCTGTTTGTTTAAACCATGCTGTAAAATGTGATTGGTTGCTGTTTCCTCAATCGGCCATAAGAGGGAACCAGAACGACTGTTAGCTGTCTGCTTGTTAGTTGCTGGGCTGATCTGATCTGAGTGTTTTGGAAGCTGGCTGTTAGAAAGTGCCGTGAGCTATTGTAAGTTTTGCAACTGCTAGCAAACTTTGAGTTCTGAACTGATTACATGATACTGGACTATGTTATTTGGATTATCCCTTAACTGGAAGACATTGGTGACTGACTGTCTTATCCATGTATGACTTGGACTGTTTGATGGACTCTGATACCTCTATTTCCACGAAAGTAAAAGCCTATTTAAACTGTAGTGTCTCTGTATGCTGGTTTGTGTGTTCTCCAACACAACTCTCACAATGCTTCTCTGAACGTACTTGCTCTCCCAACGGGGAACTTACCTAACAGTCGCCCATCTATACTGACAGTCCTCAACTTACAACAGTTCATTTTGTGACTGTTTAAAAAACAGCACTGAAAAAAGGGGGTGTTATGAGCAGTGGTGGGATTCAACCAGTGCAACAACTGGTTTGCTCAGTGCACACTTTAAGCGCACATGCACACTTTGCACACCAGGCGCACCCTTCACACATGCAAAATGCATTTGAAACCGCTCTAAAACTGACCTTCTACTGCAGCCCCGGAGAGTGAAACAGTTGAGACGCAGCATTCTGCTCTGGTGTGCCGATTAGCTGGGCTTCAAGCAAAGGAACTATAGGACAGACTAGCCCAGGGAAAGGTGGGCAGGGCCAGCTAATAGCCGAAAACTACTGGTTCGCCCAAAGCAGCCTGAACCGGCTGAATACCACCGCTGGCTATGATCATTTTTCACACTTACAACCATTGCAGCATCTACATGGTCAGGTGATCCAAATTCAGACACTGGGCAACCGACTCACATTTACGACGGTTACCGTTTCCCGGGGTCACGTGATCCCATTTTGCGACCTTCCGATGAACAAAGTCACTGGGAAGCCAGATTCACTTAACCAACCGGGCAGTGGTGAGTTTCAAATTTTTTTAGAACCTCTTCTGTAGATGTGGCCTGCTTTGTGGGAGTGGCTTGCCACCCATGTGTCCGGATGGGAGTGGCTTGCCAGCCATGTGATCAGGTGGTAGTGGCTTGCCACCCATGTGACTGGATGGGCGTGGCCAACTTGTAAAATGTGATGAAGCTCACTTAACAACGCTCTTGCTTAGCAACCAAAATGTTGGCTCAGAAACTCTGGCATTTGAAGCACGCAAGTCTTCAAGCTGTCAAGTTACAAGACCCTTCCACCCCAACCCTTAAGAAAAAAACCCCAGGGTTGTTCAAACCTGACAGCTTTAAGATTTGTGGACTTCAACTCCCAAAATTCCTCCTCTCGCTCTTCATCTTGATGATGTGCGGACGGGCAGGAGGAGGGAGCTGGAACCGGTTCTAAATGGCACTGTAGATTTGTGGAACCTCTTCTATAGAAGAGGTTAGAACTGGCAGTAACCCACCCCTGCCACCGGGTGACCAACTTAACAACTGCAGTGATTCATTTCACAACTGTGGCATCGATGGTTGTAAAATGGGGCAAAGATACACTTAAACCAAGTCTCTCTTAGCAACAGAAAATCGGGGCTCAATTGTGGTCGTAAGCTGAGGACTACCTGTAAAATGTACCCTTCAGGGGTGGTATTCCCTTCCCTTCCGGTTCACAAATGTAAGCACATGTGCCATGTCCGTCCATGTGCTCCGCCTTCCATGCAAGCTCTTTGCCTCAAAAAGGGGCCTAAGAGGGATGCCGTAAAGCCAGGGCAGGTGTGCGAGGCCACCCACAATTTCCGCTACCAGTTTGGGTGAATCACTCCGAACCGGCTGAATGCCACCTCTGGTACCCCTTTCACTTTTCTGTACTCTGTCCCCAAAGTTGTGCTTAACAATTTCCCCTGAGCTCTTTTGAGGACCAGCTGCTAAAATGACACATTGGTCACACAGTACCTGAGGAATATTTTGGCAAAAAAAACCTCCAGATATTTGAGATTTGTGTATGCTTTTGATGACTATAATGTACAATTTTAATCACTGGATTGGCTTTCATTTCTGATCTCTTGTCTTCTTCTCTTCAATCTCCCCTTTCGAGATGTGTTTGTTATGCCCGTTAGGAAACACAACAGCTTAGAAATCTATTTTCCTCCCAGCTTAATCCCACCCTAATCCTTCCAAGCTACAAAGCTAGTAAAATGATGATCTCCACCCTCCCACTCTTTCCACCACCCCCCGAGCCCCAATCTTACCCAAGCCCTACTTCTTCCTGTATACATTTACGGTTTCTGGGCTAAATCGCTTCAGCATTTTAAGAATTTCAATCACGCGGGAAGTCCTTGAGTTGGGCAGGGGGGAAGGAAGAGGAAAGGGAGAAAATTAAAAGTTTCCCAACCCTACAGGGGACAATTCCACTGAATGTGGCCCACAAAGGCCAGCTTTAAAGAACAATCAACGCTTTCATATCTCTCTCTCTCTCTCACCATTTGGCAGGGTTGATTTTGCCGCTTGACTAGCCTGCACCTGCCGCTTCTCGTGGAACCTGGTGCACCACGCCAGGAATTGCATCAGCAATGTTATTAAATTTGCCCTCCTGCTTACATTTGGCCTGGTAATGGAGTCAAAGCAGCTCCAACTTCCCATCAAAGCAAATTGCTTCTGTAGATTCGTACACTGGATGGAATCGGAGAGGGACACAGTGGCTAAAGAGAGGGATCCATCTCAGACCACGAGATCCAGTTTGAGTCAGTGAGAAAGCCTCTTCCAAGTTTCGTGGTGGAGCCCATCATCAGGGAATTTCTCTTTGTCTTCAGAATATGCAAGTTGAACTGTTTGAGACCAATTCTCGAATACAGCTCGTCTGCCTGGAATCCACACTGTTTATCGGACATTAATACAATTGAGCGGGTCCAGGGGTATTTCATGAGAAGAGAACTCCACTCCTCTGCTCACAATAGAATCCCTTACGCCACCAGGCTCAACATTTTGGGAATGGATAACCTGGAACTACACCGCCTATGGTATAGGGAATCAGAGAATGATCTGAATGAAGTGGAATCAGATTGTGATGAAAATTTTGTAATGGACGATGGGGAACCCGCCTCCACCGCCAATTCTTACATCAGCGATGATGAAGCTCCCGATGAAATTGATGACCAGGTACAATCTACGTCGTGCAATAATTTATATCGCAAGAACAAACTCAAATGGTCTTCCGCATCTTTTGGAAAAGATAGATCTAGAACTACTAACCAGAGCATACAAAACATTTGCTAGACCAATTCTCAAATACAGCTCATCTGTCTGGGACCCACACTGCATATCGGACGTTAATACGTACAATTGAGCGAGTCCAGAAATATTTCACGCGAAGAGTTCTCCACTCCTCTGCTCGCAACAGAATACCATAAGATGCCAGACTTGAAATGTTGAGCTTAGACAAGTTAGAACTATGTCACCTTCAGTCTGACCTAAGCATAGTACATAAAATTGTCTTCTACAACATCCTACCTGTCAACGACTAGTTCAGCTTCAACCTCAATAGTACACGGGCAAACAATCGATACAAACTCAAGGTAAATCATTCCAAATCCTCAAACCCCCACAGCTTCAACCTTAAACTGTCTACCGTGGACCTCTACCCATTCCTAGGAGGTCCATAAAGGGGGCGTGCATAAGTGCACCAGCATGCCTACCATCCTTGTCCTACTGTCCCCATTTATTTGTACTCATTTCCTTTGTTCATCTCCATGTTTATACTTATACTTGTTATCTTGTACATGTTTGACAAGCTAAATAAAATAAATAAATACATTAATAAATAACTTTATATGATTCCTGGTGGTGTGTAGCTTATACTTGCTAATTACTGTGTTGACGGTGGTTATTAAGTCATTGATTGTTGCTTCCTTGTGCTATTGCATCCTTAGCTCCTAAGTATCTGATAGGCTGCTGGTAAATCAGCACTCCTATTAAATGACAATAGGCCCATTCCATGGGATTTAAGCATTTCTCTAGCTATTTTTGTTCCTGCTCAGCCAACAATTGTAGTAGCTGCAAAATTGAACACATGAGTTAGTTCATTTCAATTAGCCTGCTCACTACTCACAGTCCAACAATGGTTGAAGGAAAGTCTGCATGTCCTCTTTCTACTTTAAATAAGTTGCAAAATATATTAGCAAAAAGTCATTGTACCTTCTTGTTATATAAAGATTCAGAGTTGATGGCATCCATTCTTAGGTAGCCATGCAACTTTCCCTTTTTTGACCTCTATACCTTTCTCTCAAGTGTCTTAAGTTTTTCCTTGGACAGTCTCCTAACTTCCTGGCTCAAAAATCTATATTTTGGTCAGAGACCTGGGGAATAAATAGAAAACTGAAGATGTCTATGAAAAATGGAATTGAATATCATAGGGGATTGAAGAGCTGGCAAGTAAACCGGATGTTCAGTAAAAAAAATTTCACAACCAGGCGAGCCTTGGGATCACCCACAAGGCCTCCCGACAACTATTTCTCATGAAACAACTACCAGAGAAGAAAGTTTGGAATGATTTTGTGAGAAGGGACAAAGAAAAGAAAAAGAATCAAGTTCTACGACATTATTGGAAGGGATTAGAGATCAAGTCTGTTATTTGTTTCAAAGGAAGGAATATAAGGTTGGTACATTTTACCAAGGATAAAACAGGCACATCGTTATAGAGAGGAAAGAAGAGGGTTTGACTTGGAGCCTATCACTAAGAGATGAGGATTTCCAGTTGTGCCTTAGTTCTGAAAGCCAGAAGATTGACTTTGGGTCAATCTCTAAGAGATTATGTGTTCCAGTCCCACCATTTAGTCATGAAATCCAGCTGAGTGATTTTGGTCCAAACACCAGGAGATGGTGAGTTCTAATCTCTCCTTCGGCATAAAAGCCAACTGGGTGACTTTGGGCCAATCACCAGGAGATGGTGAGTTCTAGTCCCGCCTTAGGCATGAAATCCATCTGTGTGACTTTGGGCCAATCACCAGGAGACGGTGAGTTCTAGTCCCGCCTTAGGCATGAAATCCATCTGTGTGACTTTGGGCCAATCACCAGGAGATGGTGAGTTCTAGTCCTGCCTTAGGCATGAAACCCATCTGTGTGACTTTGGGCCAATCACCAGGAGATGGTGAGTTCTAGTCCCGCCTTAGGCATGAAAGCCAACTGGGTGACTTTGGGGCAACTGACTCACTCTGAGCCCAACAGAGGGTTGTTCTTACTGTGTGGCTAATAGAAGGCACAAGGAATATTAGATATGTTAGATGCCTCGGATTATTTATAAAAACAATAAAGATGGAATGAAAATAGAGCCGCAAGATCTAGATAAAATTTTTACAAGGTACAGAGGATAAATTGGTCAAAAAATTATATAACCACTTATTGAATTACAGAATGGAGGAGGTTGTAGTTAAAGAAACTATGATAACTTGGGGCAAAAAATTTGGCTACAGTATTGATTTGGAGAAACGGGGAAAAAAATTGGAATGAAAATTATACACTGACAATGGCAGTAGCCTACAAGAAAAATATGTGAAAAATGTTCTATAGATGGCATCTCCCACCTAGGAGCCGAGGTGGCGCAGTGGTTAAATGCAGCACTGCAGGCTACTGCTAGATCAGCAGTTCAGCAGTTCAAATCTCACCGGCTCAGGGTTGACTCAGCCTTCCATCCTTCCGAGGTGGGTAAAATGAGGACCCAGATTGTTGGGGGCAATATGCTGACTCTCTGTAAACCGCTTAGAGAGGGCTGAAAGCCCTATGAAGCGGTATATAAGTCTACTGCTATTGCTATTGCTGCGAGACTGGCTAAAATGCACCCAAACTTATTGACTTTTGGAAATGTAGACAAAATGAAGGAACGTATTACCACATATGGTGGTTATACCCAAAGGCTAAACAATATTGGAATAGAATAAGAAAATGGCTTGAAGAAATTACTAAGCAGCAAATAGATATGAAACCGGAATTATTTCTGTTGGGAATACCTACAAGGAAATATGACAAAAAATAAAATATTTAATTATACATACAGAGAATAATATATACACAAAATTGAAAGAATAATAATATACCATCAGAGGGGAATGTTATAATGAAAGTGTGAGAGTGTGCAGAGATGGACAAACTCACAAGAGAAGTAAAAGAAAAGGAGGAAACAGATTATATGGTACGGAACGAATGATACAAATCGCTAGAGGGCATGGTGTGAAGCTTAAGGAAAGACTAAATGAAGAAGGCACAGCAGTTAGAAATTAACAATGTTTAGGTAGAGAGGAACGAACCTGTATAAATGGAAACGGTAGATAATGAAGGATTGTAAGTTAGAATAGAATAAAATAGAATAACAGAGTTGGAAGGGACCTTGGAGGTCTTCTAGTCCACCCCCCTGCCTAGGCAGGACACCCTACACCATTTCAGACAAAATGGTTGTCCAACCTCTTCTTAAAAATCGTCCAGTGTTAAAATTAAGGAATCTATATAATCGCATCATATATATACACAAAGAGAAACTGAAATAAGGGGGGGAGAAGTGTATTTACAATGGATGTATACCGAGGTGAAAATGTTGCACAGAAGGAAATTGCAAAAAAATAATAATTCTCTTTTTTAAAGAAAAAAACTGTTTAATAAAAATAATTATTATTTTAAAAAAAGAAAATTTAATAAATAAACAAAAACAGAAGAAAAGGAGGATGAGGATGAGAACGCGGAGGCCTTTTTCTCCTCTTTTGCAAAATCTAAAAATTATCTTGGCTGAATGCTTCAGATTGCCCTGAGTAGGAGCTGATAAATCCTCTTAGAAATGTGCTTGTGGCAACATCTCCACAGCGAGTTTCCCTGATAAAACCCCACACCAAATGTGATAGATGTTACCAGCGTTCCTAATAGCGGGGAGGGGAAAGAGAAGGATTTGATTTTTTTTTAAAAAAGCAACTTTCATATACAAATGTAGAAGAAAGAGCCGAGGAACCAGTGAAGTTGAGCTCAGAGGAAAAAGTGGGGGAGGCCTGGACATTTTTTTTTAAAAAAAAAGGTCTTTGGAGAATTTTCAAATTCTTGGAAAGAAACAACACCACCACCTCCATGCGATTGAAGAAGAAAGGATGCCGCTCAGAAGGGCGAAAAGGAAACATCACACGGGGGCTCTTCGGCACGGTGTGGAGGCTGCAACGGGAGAAACTTAGCAATTCCTTTTGTAAGGGGCCTTGAACTGTAAAGGCGCAGAGGAGCTGGGATTGAAGGTAAGACCCCCCCCCCCCTTCCTCTCATTCTCCTTATAAATCAACAAGGAGACATGCCAGGCTTCACCCATCTAGGCGTTGAAAGTCAAGTTGTCCTACTTTTCAAAGACTTCAAGTCTTAACCCTGCGAGCAGCAGCGTGGGTGCATCTGGTACCAGGACGAATTTTGTTCTTGTACCGTTTCTCTGAAAGAGAGGAAAATTGTGGTTTTTTCATCACGTGCCTTTATCGGTCCTGTAGATGTATCAAGAAATGAAGCTGAGAAGGCTAGAAAGCAGGAGACCAGGAGTTCTAGTCCCACCTTAGGCATGAAAGTCAGCTGGATGACTTTGGGCCAACCACCAGGGGACTGTAAGTTCTAGTCCTGCCTTAGGCATGAAAGCCAGCTGGGTGACTTTGGGCCAATCACCAGGAGATGGCGAGTTCTAGTTCTACCTTAGGCATGAAAAACAACTGGGTGACTTTGGGCCAATCACTAGGAAACTGTGAGTTGTAGTGTTGTTTTAGGCATGAAAGTAGGCTCGGTGACTTTGGCCAATCACCAGGAGATGGTGAGTTTTACTCCTGCCTTAGGCATGAAAACCAGTTGGGTGACTTTGGGCCAATCACCAGGGGACTGTGAGTTCTAGTCCTGCCTTAGGCATGAAAGCCAGCTAGGTGACTTTGGGCCAATCACCAGGAGACAGTGAGTTCTAGTCCTGCCTTAGGCATGAAAGCCAGCTAGGTGACTTTGGGCCAATCACCAGGAGACTGTGATTTCTAGTCCTGCCTTATGTATGAAAGCCAGCTGGGTGAATTTGGGCCAATCACCAGGAGACGGTGAGTTCTAGTCCTGCCTTAGGCATGAAAGCCAGCTGGGTGAATTTGAGCCAATCACCAGGAGACGGTGAGTTCTAGTCCTGCCTTAGGCATGAAAGCCAGCTGGGTGACTTTGAGCCAATCACCAGGGGACTGTGAGTTCTAGTCCTGCCTAGGGACTGCCAGAACAACATCTTTGAACTGCAATTTAATGTATGATCTTGATCCTTTCCACTTGATATCAACCTGGTAAAAAGTAGGAAGTTTTAAAAATAGAAGTCTAAATGTTTTACTGGAAACATTCAGAAAATACGACGATTGAGCAATACCAATCACAGATTAATGGAGAAACCTTGTAGAGCATACACTAAAATCTTACAGCATTTCTAGATCCGTACATAGGTGGACAAGCATCAAATAGTCAAAATAAGAGAGAGCCCTATCAAACCCTGCACCAGGTAACAGCAGTGTCCCCCAAGCCAGCGTCTTAGGACTCCCCCTCTTTATACTTTACATATATGACCTTTGCGATCATCTCAAAAGCAGCTTCGTCCTCTTCGTTGATACCGTAAAACTATTCAACACCACCGACAATGCTGTGGCTTTTCAAAACGAACTTGACTATGTCTCTGAATGGTCAAACAATTGGCAAGTCCAAATCTCAACCAACAAATGTTCTGTCTTAAACATTTGCAAAAAAAAAAAAAAAAAAAAAAAAAAAAACCCCGAACACCAAATTCAAGCGAGGCGCCTACGACCTCGGAGATGACTGCCACTCTGTCAAGGACCTTGGAGTCCTCATATCAAATGATCTAAGGGCCAGAGCTGACTGTAACAGCATTGCCAAAAAGGCATTAAGAGTTGTTAACCTGATCTTGCGAAGCTTTTTCTCCGGGTAATATTGTACTGCAAACTAGGGCATACAAAACCTTTGCTAGACCAATCCTCGAATACAGCTTGTCTGTCTGGAGTCTGCACTGTACTGTACATCGGACATTAACATAATTAATGAGCGAGTCCAGAGGTATTTCACAAGAAGAGTCCTCCCCTCCTCTGCTCTTCACGAGTTGACATTTGTCTTAATGGATACATCCATAAAGTTTTCTGGGCAAGTAGACAGAAATAATCCTTCTCCTTCTCTATCTATTTACATCCAAAGAAATAGAACACAATAGGATTGGAAGGGGACTTGGAAGCCTTCTCGTCCAACCCCCTGTTCAAGCAGGAGACTCTATACTATTTCAGATTTCCAGTGATAAGACAACCCAAAGGTGCTTTTTTCCCCAAGAGGCTACTGGACTTTCTGGGTTTTTTTAAAGATGTTTTGCTTCTCACCAGTGGTGGGTTCCGGATCCTGTCGCAACCAATAGCAATAGCAATAGCAGTTAGACTTATGCACCGCTTCATAGGGCTTTCAGCCCTCTCTAAGTGGTTTACAGAGTCAGCATATCGCCCCCACAGTCTGGGTCCTCATTTCACCCACCTCGGAAGGATGGAAGGATGAGTCAACCTTGAGCCGGTGAGATTAGAACTGTTGAACTGCAGATAACAGTCAGCTGTAGTGGCCTTCAGTACTGCACCCTAACCACTGCGCCACGTTGGCTCTAACTCTAACCAATATGCTGTGATGGGACCAGACGTCCACCTCGGGCACCCATGCAGCACACCCATGCACACACCACTGCCCTGCAATGCCACCTACTCGGTGAGGTTGCACAGGTCCCATATGATGTGCGTGTGTGTGTGCAATTGTCCTGTTTCCCTCAAAAAGAGGTAAGAAATGCGGGCGGGTGGGCCCACCAAAACACTGTTCTGGTACGGTGGCCACTGCTCCCAGCTGCCACTGGTACACCCGTACCAGGCTGTACTTCCCACAACCCACCACTTCTTCTCACCCAAGAAGCTCCTTCAGCACTGACTGGATGGTGGGGGGAATGGAAGGATTTATACTTCTTGCAGACCGCTGGTCATTTGCATTTTTTTAGGGAGTCATTGAGGCTACTTGGAGGTTTGTCTATGTCCCCAGGGTCACCTGAGTGGTGCAAATGGATGTGGATCCTTCTTAGAACTGCTGAAAGGACCATGTTGGAGACTGGAGATACATGATGTCATACCCCTCCCCCTGTGTTGAAAGAGGGCTGTTCAGTTTTGACATAGATTGACTCCTTGACCCCTCTTTCAAACCAGCGATCTTCTCTGCCCAAAATGTGTACTTTGTTATTTTCTAAAAAGTGGCCTATGTCTTTTAAATGCAGATGGAGTGCTGAATCTAGTCCTGGTGTGTTTGTTCTCCTATGAGACCATGCCAAGGAGTAGCCATTTGACTGCTAATTAAGTGTTATAGTCAGGCTGTAATTAGAACTATCAAATGATCCCATTCAGAAGCCACCATAAAGACATTCATGTCATGCCAGATGCTTGTCACTCTTCTGTTTATGAGTCTGAGCCTGCAAAGAGACAGCTGGAGGACTTTACAAATCAAGCAAACACGTCTCCTTACCTTTTTCTCTGCAAGAACTTAACCCAAAGCTCAATATAAAGGCTCAGAACAGTAATAGGATGCTTGGTTGGTTTCCTTATCCAGTTGTGTCCTACTCTAGAGCACGTTGCTCATCCCTGTTTCTTGGTTGAAAGAGCCAATGTTGTCCAAAGACATTTTCCATGATCATGTGGCCACCATGGCTATTACACCAAAGGTGCCTGAAACACTGTTATCTTACCACCCTATTGGATGCCCTATTCATCTACTTGCATCAGCTTGCTTTTGAATTCTTAGGTTCAACAATTTGGTGGCACAGAGGTTAAGATGCGGTATTGCAGGCTAATTCTGCTGACTGTCAGCAGTTTGATTCTCACAGGCTCAAGGTTGACTCAGCCTTCCTTCCTTCCAAGGTTGGTAAAATGAGAACCCAGATTATTGAGGGCAATAGGCTGACTCTGTAAAACCATTACAGGGGGCTGTAATGCACTGCGAAGCAATATATAAGTCTAAGGGCTATTGCTATTGTGAGGTGGGCAGGACCTGAGGTAGAAACAGGAGCTCACCCAATGTGCGGTGCTTGGGACTCAAACCTGGGGTGTCAGCTTTCCAGGTGAAAATCTCAGCATCTTTAACCACTGAGCCGTCATGTTCCTTAAAGGATGCTTACTGATTAAGAAATGACCAGAACAGGTGCACATTATTTCTTCCCTATGAGGCCACTATGTAGCAACATCTCCATGCATCAAAAGAGAATTAGGAAGCAGAGCAAAGGAATCAGCAAGGAGTCGCTTTGACCTATGTTCCAATCAATGGACTTTCAAACTGACCTATCAAGGTTGTGTAACTTAAGCCCTTGTGCCTTCCAATGTAGCTGACTTGTTGTTAGTTGAAAAGTCATGTCCGACCCATCATGACCCCATGGACAATGTTCTTCCAAGCCTTCCTGTCCTCTGGAGTTCATTTAAGCTCACGCCAATTGCTGACTCCATCCAGCCACCACATTCTCTGTCATCCCCTTCTTCATTTCACCCTCAATCTTTCCCAGCATGAAGCTCTTCTCCAGGGAGCCCTTCCTTCTCATTAGGTGGCCAAAGTTTTTGGGTTTCATCTTCAGGATCTGGCCTTCTAAGGGTTGAACTCAGGGTTGAACTCCTCTCGGTTGGACCTGTTTGATCGACTTGCAGTCCAAGGGACTCGCAGGAGTCTTCTCCAGCAGCAGAGTTCAAAGGTCTCCATTCTTTGGCACTCAGCTTTTCCTATGGTCCAACCTTCACAGCCATCCATTGCAACTGGGAAAACCACAGCCTTGACTATAGGCACTTTTGTTGGCAGGGAGATGTCTCTGCTTTTTAGAATGCTGTCTAGATTTGCCATAACTTTCCTCCCCAGGAGCAAGCCTCTTTTAATTTCTTGGCTGCAGTCCCCATCTGTGGTGATCTTGGAGCCCAGGAAAATAATATACATGCCTCCATTTCTTCCCCATCTATTTGCCAGGAATTGAGAGGGCCTGATGCCATGATCTTAGTTTTCTTAATGTTGAATTTCAAACCGACTTTTGCACTCTCCTTCTTCACCCACATCAAGAGGCTCTTTAGTTCCTCTTCACTTTCTGCCATTAGAGTGGTATCATCTGCATATCTGAGGTTGTTGATATTTCTCCTGGCAAATTCTCATTAGTAGTTGACTAATGAGACACGATCTTCCTTTCTTGGTTTTGAGGGACCATTAAGGACTTAACAACGTATGATAGAGTAGTGGAAGTTTGACAAATGTCATGATTTTTGGCAATGTATCACATTTGTTTATACCCTGAATGATGAAAATGAAGTGTTTTCAGATTTCTTACCCTAACTTTGGGAATGTAGAGAAGTATTTGGATTCAGCTTGTAGAAAATCAGCACCCACCATCCCAGAAGAATGAAATATTTTGGGAAAGATTAAAACAGCAGAATATTGTACTTCTCTTCAGGAGAAATGGAGAAAAATGCTCTTGGAGACAGAAAGTAGCTCCCAAATCTTTCTTAATACCCCCCCCCCCGGGAAGAAATTTTGTACCCATCAAAACAAATGGGGCCAGCCTATTTAGAAACCATCCCCACTTTCCCTGCCCCAAGCAGAACCTGAGGAGGCCAGGTTTTAGAAATACAGATTTGGCAATTCATTCAGAAAGATTGGGTCAGCCTGAAACTCCAGATAAGCAACACAATTAGGCAAGCTAAAGATTGACAAGATTAGCTCAGACAAATACCTGGGATTTGCATTTCCTCTTTTGCCTTTAGAGCCAGCTATGACCCCCTACATGACCCCATAGGAATCTCACAACAACCAATAGGATATTGAAGGACATGTTCTTTCACAGGAACAGGTAGCTCAAATACAGAATCACATGTGCTTGGTGGTTCTGCTTCATTAATAAACCACCTTTCCAATCAGCCTCCATGTTTCCAGTGTCTTTCTCCTGGCTTGGAACTGAACCAGATGGATTTTTCTTCCCACAAGCTCTTCAAATACATTCTATGCATTTCTCCAAGCTCTTGCTGGGGGGGGGGGGGGGGGGCAAGCCTGGAAGATCCCTCAACAAGCAGAGTAGGAGAAGACATTCTCAAACATTTCACTAAGTGCTAATAGAAGAGGTTTCCATTCTGCAGGAGAAATTTGACATGGGTTGCAAGCTAATGCAAATCCATATTGTTTCGCTTTGTCTAAGAAACAAAGAGACCTCTTTTGCATCATGAAGTAGTTGAGGAAGGGAAAAAGTCTTGGCATTTTTGTCCCAAAGGTGCTTTTTCAAGAGGCAACTGGACTTCCTTTGTTTTTCTTTTGAGGAATGAAAGTAGTGAAGACATTTCATTTCTCATCCTGAACTGAAGAAGCTAGATGATGAACAGAATAACAGACTTGGAAAGGACCTTGTAGGTCATCTAGTTCACAAGCAGGAGACCCCATATCATTTCTGATGGCTGCCCACTCTATTCTTGAAAGCTTCCAGTGATGAAGCTGCCACAACTTATGTTCCACTGGTTGATTGTTCTCACTGTCAGGAAATGTCTCCTTATTACTAGGTTGAATCTCTCCTTGTTCAGTTTCCATCTATTATTCCTTGTCTGACCTTCAGGTGCTTTGGAAAATAGGTTGACCCCCTCCTCTCTGTGGCAGCCCCTCAAATATTGGAAGACTGCTATCATGTCTTCCCTGGTCCTTCTCTTCACTGGACTAAACATGCCCAGTTCCTGCAACTTTTCATTATGTTTTATCCTCCAGTCCCCTAATCATCTTGGTTGCTCTCCTCTGCACTCTCTCTAGAGTCTCAATATCCTTTAGAGATTAACAGAGTTGGAAGGGACCTTGTAGGTCAACTAGTCCAACCCCCCCCCCACCCAAGCAGGAGACTCTACACCCTCCCTCTTTCAAGAAGAGATGGCAGTCCAGTCTCTTCTTGAAAGCTTCCAGTGATGATGCTTGCACAACTTCTGAAGGCAACTTCTGTTCCATTGGCTGATTGTTCTCACTGTCAGAAAATTTATCCTTATTTCCAGGTTGAATCTCTCTTTGATCAGTTTCCATCCATGATTCCTTGTCTGGCCTTCAGGTGCTTTGGAGAATAGGATGACCCCTTCCTCTCTGTGGCAACCCCTCAAATATTGAAAGACTGCTATCATGTATCTCCTGGTCCTCTTCACTAGGCTAACCATTCCCAGTTCCTGCAACCGTTCTTCATGTTTAGCCTCCAGGCCTCTAATCAACTTTGTTGCTCTTCTCTGCAGCAACATCTTTTTCATGGTGTGGTGAACAAAACCGGATGCAGTATTCTAAGTGTGATCTTACTAAAGTTTTACATAGTATTAGAACCTCACATGATCTTGATTGAATCCTTCTGTTAATGCAGTTTAGGATTGCATGCTTGGATGAGAAGTAAAATGTCTTCAAGGAAAAACATAGGAAGTCTAGTTGCCTCTTGAAAATGCACCTTTGGGACAAGTCTTGATGTGGATGAGAGCAAATCTCCATACCCCCTGGAAGTTTTGCACTCTGGGCAATTTTTCTATGCACCAGAAGCCCTTGCGCTCTACATGGGGCTGCCCCTCAAAAGTGTTCGGAGACTACAATTAGTCCAGAATGCAACCGCGCAAGCGATACTGGGTGTACCTAGGTATACCCACATTACACCTATCCTCCGCGAGCTGCACTGGCTTCCTATTGGTCTCCGAGCACAATTCAAGGTGCTGGTTATCACCTTTAAAGCCCTACATGGCTTAGGACCCGGCTATCTTTGAGACCGTCTTCTGCCGCACACCTCCCTAAGACCGATAAGATCTCACAGGAAGGGCCTTCTCTGGGTGCCATCAGCCTCGGAGTATGGCCTTCTTTGTTGCAGCTCCGGCCCTATGGAATGAGCTACCCCCAGAGATCCGGACCCTACCCACTCTCATGGCCTTCCGAAAAGCTATTAAGACCTGGCTATTCCAGCAGGCCTGGGGCTGTTGACCTCTGGATTGAGGTCCAGCCCCGCTTAGATTGGGTGCATGTTGTGTCTTTTTAAATTTGTCATGTTTTTATCTGTTTTTAATTTCTCTTAATTTCTGCTTCTGTAAGCCGCCCGGAGTCCTTCGGGATTGGGCGGCCTATAAATTTAATAAACAGTTAAACAGTTCTCATGTTGGTATTCTCATCTGTAAATTTCCCCTTGTTCAATAAAACAAAGAACTGGAGAGGCAGTAAAATTCAAATAATACAAGTGATTCCTGTTTCCCCCCCTTCCTTTTCCAAAAATGTAACATTCCAAAAGAAGGGGGTGGGGGGGGGTAAAGTCACTATCAATGCAACATGTACTATCATAGCTGGTACAAACAAACCAACAACAGAAAACTCTCATTATATATGGTTCACTGACTGCCCCAGTTTGCTAGTAATTGAAAAACATGTGCACATACCTATTAAAAATGTTTCCCTTCATGAATGTTTAAGCAAATTAATTTGAGGAAGAAATGGTCTGCCTTTTTTTTTTAAGAAAAAAAAGCAACACAGAGATAAACTGAATATTAACTAAAAGGCGAAGAAATAAATGAGAATGAAAAGCTGTTATGACTTTCTCTTGCAGTCTTCTGTTTCTCTATTTTTTTCCCTGTCCCCCTTCCATCACTTCGCTAATTTTCAAATTCAGATTCTCTGAATTTGGAGTGAAATTCAGCAGGTTCTGACAGTTCTGGAGAACCGGTAGTGGAAATTTTGAGTAGTTTGGAGAACTGGCAAATACCACCTCTGGCTGGCCCTGCCCCCATCTATTCTCTGCTCCCGAGTCCCAGCTGATCAGGAAGGAATGGGGATTTTACAGTATCTTTCCCCTGGAGTGGGGAGGGAATGGGGGTTTTACAGTATCCTTCCCCTGGAATGGGGAGGGAATGGGGATTTTACAGTATCTTTCCCCTGGAGTGGGGAGGGAATGGGGATTTTACAGTATCCTTCCCCTGGAATGGGGAGGGAATGGGGATTTTACAGTATCTTTCCCCTGGAGTGGGGAGGGAATGGAGATTTTACAGTATCCGTCCCCTGGAGTGGGGAGGGAATGGAGATTTTATAGTTTCCTTACCCTGGAGCGGGGAGGGAATGGAGATTTTACAGTATCCTTCCCCTGGAGTGGGGAGGGAATGGGGATTCTGCAGTATCCTTCCCCTGGAGTGGGGAGGGAATGGAGATTTTACAGTATCCGTCCCCTGGAGTGGGGAGGGAATGGAGATTTTATAGTTTCCTTACCCTGGAGCGGGGAGGGAATGGAGATTTTACAGTATCCTTACCCTGGAGCGGGGAGGGAATGGAGATTTTACAGTATCCTTCCCCTGGAGTGGGGAGGGAATGGGGATTTTGCAGTATCTTTCCCCTGGAGTGGGGAGGGAATGGGGATTTTGCAAGATCCTTCCTCTGCCACACCAACAGAACCAGTAGTAAAAGAATTTGAATTTCACCACTGTATGGAGAGTATGTAGACGAAAGAAAGTTATGTTCCAAAACCCCAGAAGGTAGGGCAGGAAGCAATGGATGGAAAGTAACCAAGGAGAGAAGCAACCTAGAAGTAAGGAGAATTGTCCTGACGGTTACAACAATTAACCAGTGGAATGAGTTGCCTCCAGAAGCTGCAGGTGCTCCAATACTGGAGGATTTTAAGAAGAGCCTGGACAATTATTTGTCTGAAATGATATGGGGTCTCTTGCTCAAGCAGAGTATTGGACTAGAAGACCTCCAAGGTCCCTTCCAACTCTGATAATATTCTATATTCTATGACAGGGGTATCAAACGCAAGGCCGGGGGCCAGATCTGGTACGCGGGATGCTTAGATGTGGTCCATGGGGGCTGCCCTGGAAACAGTGAAGGATTGGCCCACAGTGCTTCTGCCAGTGGAAACGGGGCTCCATTTTCACTGGAAGAGTGTTGCAAGAGGCCATTGCAGCTGGAAATGGAGCTGGGGAGCCCGTTTTCGCTGGCAGAGCACTTGGGCCACTACAGGCACCCCTGACACAAGTGACATCGAGTTGGCTGTGGTCACTCTGGCCAAGCCCACTCTGACACCCTCCACCCAAGGTCAAACACATTGAGGGCCACCTGATGTGGCCCTCAATGAAATTGAGTTTGACACCCCTGTTCTATGAAATAGAAGCATAGAACAACAGAGTTGGAAGGGACCATGGAGGTCTTCTAGTCAATCAATTCAGTGAAGGTCAAATGACATCCTGAAACCTCACCAACACCCCAGTTTGCCACCTGCAAATGAAATGTCTCCTTTCCTGCTCAGAGTATGGCCATTTGGAGGCCATCTCATCCTCATTCCCTAGCAGAGGTGGAGAAGCTCCATGTAATTAAAACAAGCCGCCCAAATATTTCTGCAAAAGGACAGATATTTGTGCTCGGTGAAGCTTCGAGGTGAGTCGAGTTCTAACTGTATTTAATGGTTGTGGAGGGTTCCCCGACAAATGCGCTCCCGACGAAAACGTGGAGACAAAACCGCAAGTTCGGAATCCCGCCGACGAATGAGCACAGAAGCGTGCCGACAACAGCGCACCGACAGAAGCGCGCTCTAAACCTAACCCTAAACCTAACACTGAACCTAACCCTAACCCTAAACCTAACCCTGAATCTAACCCTAACACTAACCCTAAAACTAACCCTGAATCTAACCCTTACCTTAACTTAAATCTCACTTCTGTCGGCGCGCTGTGGTCGGCGCTCTGTTGTCAGCGCGCTGTTGTGGGCATTTTGATGACATTGTGATTTTCGTGACGTGGTTTCATCGGTGCACTTTTGTTGTGCGCGCATTTGTCGGGTCACGGTTGTGGAGTAGAAAATATTATTAATAATTAACCAGTGGAACAGAAGTTGCCTTCAGAGGTTGTATGGGCTTCATCACTGGAGGTTTTTAGGAAGAGACTGGAGAGTTACTTGTCTGAAATAGTATAGGTTCTCCTGCTGAAGCAGGGATTGGACTAGAAGACCTCCAATTAATGGTGGGATTCAGCCAGTTGGCACCTATTCGGGAGAACCGGCTGTTAACTTTCTAAGCAGTTGGGAGAACCGGCGGTTTCCCCACTTTACAGGGCTAATCCTGTAAGGAAGGCAGGAAGGAAATATTGTGGTGGTGTTTCTAGCCTCATCTTTATTACCCTGCTTACAGAAACTGCCTCTCCGGTTAACCCTGATTACATTGTAACAGCTAAGACGAAGCACCCATCAATGTGAGTGATGTTGAGTTGGCCACGCGCACCCAGCCACATGACCACTGAGCCCCGCCTACCCAGCTGGTCATTAGGGCAGAGAACCAGTTGTTAAATTATTTGAATCCCACCACTGCCTCCAAGATCTCTTCCAACTCTGCTATTCTATTAATTAATAGAGCAGTGGCTTACCTCCAGAGATTGTGGGTGCTTCATCACTGGAGGCTTTCAAGAAGATACTGGGCAGCGACTTGTCTGAAATGGCATAGGTTCTCCTGCGTGAGCAGGAAGGTAGACAAGAAGACCTCCAAGTTTCCTTCCAACACTGTTATTCTGTTTCTTTTGGCCTATTCATACATGCCTGTTATCACTAGAATGCAGAGGCAATCCTCGACGTGCAACACTCAAAGTTACAACAGCACCATTTTTTCACACTTAGGATAATTGCAGCATCCCCATGGTTACATGATTTACATCTGGATGCTTGGCAACTGACTCACATTTATGACGGTTGCAGTGTCCTGGGGTCACGTGGTCCTTCTTTGCACCCTTCTGACAAGCAAAATCCACGGGGAAAAAACAGACTCATTTAACAACGGTGTTACTAATTTAACAACTGCGGTAATTCGCTGAACAAATGGGGCAAGGAAAGTGGTAAAATGGGTCAAGATTCACTTAACAAATTTCTTTTTTTTATTGAAAATTTTAGAAAAAAAAAAACTTTTACAAATGTTTACCTCCCCCCCTGCCCTCCCCCCAACCCCCCCGCAACCTTCCTCCCCCCCCAGACTTCCCAGAACCAATACAGGGTATAAATCTTTAACAAAGATGTTCTAAAATAAACTTAAAGAAAGTTAGTATCATCTTTCATTTGAGCTTTAACTCCTCTTTTGTTAGGCTAACTCTAAACAGATTATATCATTCCTCGCTTTTACAGTCATAAACTATCTGGAATGTCTTAGTCCCGTATTTATTTTGAATATAGTCAATACATCTTCTCCACTCCAGTTTATATCTCTCATTGGAATGGTCCTTGAGATATGCTGACATTTTAGCCATCTCTGCTAAGTTTGTTACTTTTAATGTCCATTCTTGAATAGTAGGCAAATCTTCCTTCTTCCAGTATTGCGCCACCAACAGTCTGGCGCCCGAAAGGTGGAATTGAACCACTCTGTCGCTAGACAGCTACAGGTTTGAAGCCTGCACCCCAGACCACTGAGGGTCATCTGAGCACTTAACAAATTTCTTACTTAGCAACATCAATGTTGGGCTCAATTGTGGTCCAAAGTCAAGGATTACCGGCAGAGGATGCTGACTCATTCATAGATTATTTCTGCACTTTTGGCTGGAATGCTTTTTTCTAGCTCTCCTTCCTTCACCTTCCTTTCTTGCTAATGTTCTAATCTTTGAGTCCCTCGATCGCTGTTTGATGATAAGGATCAGACATGGGCATCGTGATAAGGGCAGGAAACATTCTTTCACCTTTAAAGTTTCCACTGAAAACCAACTTTCAAAGTGAATGGGATGGCTACTCCATGGCGGGAAGCTTTGCAATCACTTTGAGGGAAGCCGGTGCGATTTTGAGGAAATGAGGAAACTGTGCTCTTTGATGTTTAACAGCAACATAACCAGGGTTAAAATGCTAACGGTTTGGGCGAACCAGTATTTCCGACGATCAGAAATCCGATCTCCTGCTTTCTAGCTAATCTAAATCGCTTGGCACAATGGATTCTCCCCCCTCGCTGTTCTACTTAGCTTTGCAGGGCCCTCGGTAAAAGGCTCCACCCATCTGCCCGAATGTCATCATGTCCATTTTTGATGCTCTGCACATGCACGGAGGTGGCAACATGCACGAACTGGTAGCAAAGGTAAGTGTCAGCATTCCAAGTATCATGTAGTATTAAATCAGAATCAAAGGCAAAACGATCTTTAAAGTTCCAATTTAATAAAGCAGACATTTTAGCATATCTGTATTAATCCCAATTCTGGAAATGACATCAGAATCCCACCTAGTTAAAAGTTCATGATCTTGTCCCCACACCCACAATCCATCACATGGTCCAATCTTCTTCTTCCACACTGGCATCCACACCCAGCGGCTTCCGGTCAGGTGTAAAAGTGCGGAGACAAAAGTTGACCTTAGCTTCTAGTAAAGAATGAAAACAATACATTCCACAATCCTACTCCTGTCTATTCCCCCCTCCTATCAACTATACTAATGAAACAGCATAATGAAATAAGAGAAAGTGTGGCAGGCCAAAATTCTAAAAGGAATATAATTGTAGGCCTGATAGTAAGTAGATTTCACCCCTAACATGACCATTTTTTCACACATATGACCATCACAGAATCCCACACCATCATGTGATCAAAATTCAGGTGCTTGGCAACTGGCTCATATTTTTGATGGTCGCAGTGTCCCAGGGTCATGTGATCATCTTTTGTGACCTTCTGGATGAGCAAAATCAATGGGAAAGCCCAGATTCACCCTACAACAGTGTTAGTAACTTAACAACTATGGGGATTTACTTAACACAGGGTTTGGCAGCCTTAAACACTCAAAGAGCCACAGAGATCCTAACCGGAAGCCCCCCGTTCAATTCTGGAGTCGACTGGAAGTCCGGTTCCCCCACCATAGAGTCTCCTCCTAATGCAGCATCCTTTTTCCTCTCCCTGTCCTAACTGAAAGCCCTATCAATTGGGGAGCCGACTGGTGACAGGGAGCTGCAGCAGAGGGTTGAAAGAGCCACATGTGGCTCCAGAACTGGCAGTACCAGTCTGCCACGAACCCTTGAGAGGGGTGTGTAAGAGGGAGGGTGAGCACTTGGGGAGAAAGTGAAAGTTTAAAAAAGGAAGGTGCCTGCCCAAGGTAGTGTTTCAAGGATGCTGCGTGATGAGAAGAATGCCCCTCCCCTCCTTCCCTCCCTTCCTCTCCTCCTCTCCTTCCCTCCCTTCCTCTCCTCCTCTCCTTTCCTCCTCTCCTCTCTCCTCCCCACCCTTCCTCTCCTCCACTCCTTTCCCCTCCTCTTCTCTATTCCTTCCCTCCTCTCCTCTCCCCATCTCCCCTCCTCTCCTCTCCCCATCTCCCCTCCTCTCCTCTCCCCATCTTCCCTCCCCTCCTCTATCCCCTCCATCCTCTCTCCATCTCTCCTCTCCCCTATCTCTCCTCTTCTCTCTATCCCCTCCTCTCCTTTTCTCTCCTCCTCTCCTCTACCCTCCTCTCCTCTATCCCCTCCTCTCCTGAAAGCCCTATCAGTTGTGGAGCTGACCATAAAACCCAGCCTTTGCCATAGAGTCTCCTTCTGGCACTCCCTGCTTGCCAGCCCCAACAAGAAGCTCCTCTCAAAATTTTGGGGCCGAAAGCCCTATCAATTGTGGAGCTGAGTGGTGACAGGGAGCCGCAACAGAGGGATGAAAGAGCCACATGCAGCTCCAGAGCCGCAGGTTGCTCTCCCCTGACTTAACAACTGTAACAAGCAAGGTTGTAAAATGAGGCAAAACTCATTTAACTATCTTGCTTAGCCACAGAAATTTTTGGCTCCATTGTGGAGTCAAGTTAAGATAGTTAAGGTCGACCTGTATTTTGGGGATTTGTTCAAGTGTTCTTTATTTTTGTGAGAACGGTGAGGTTCGGGTTCTTTTACCTATCTGACAACTGAGAAAAAATTCTTCCAGGCAATTACACGACTTACACAATTTATTTCTGATATTTAGAAAGGGCGAACATGTTAAAGCCCACATTCTCCGGTAGGAAAATTAACAATTTCTTTGGATGTCCAACTGCTAAATCAGTCATGTTCTCTTTTTCATTTTCATTCTCTCTCTCCTTCCCCATTTCTTTTCCTTTACTTCTCAAGATAACAGGAGCAAATAAATACAGATTTTCATCTCCATCAAGGGGATATGCAACATTTGATTGAGCCGGAGAGGGAAATAATAAGAGACAGAAGCAAGTTACAGAAAAATGGAGAAAAGGAGAGAGAACGGACTCCGCTGATCAAATCTTTCATTCCCAAGCAGAAATAATTACAGTCATGGTCAGTGGGGATGTTTTGACAATTTTACAATGGCAATGCAGCAAGTTAGTTTTGACAAGATTTGATATTCAGGACAAAACACACCAGCCCAGTTTCTGAGGCTGGTGCCTATAATCGTTATTGCATTTAACAGATGTTATTGCTGTAATAAAATGTACAAAAAGAAAACATGTAAAAAGGAAAAGAGGAGGAGGAGGAAGGGGAGGGGGAGAAGGAGGAAGAGAGAGAAGAAGAACATGAGGAGGAGGAGAAGGAAGGAGGAGGAGGAGGGATTGATTTGGAGTCAATCATCAGGAGATGATGAGTTCTAGTCCTAACTTAGCTATGAAAATAGATAGATAGATGATAGATAGATAGACAGGCAGGCAGGCAGGCAGGCAGGCAGACAGACAGACAATTGGAAGATAGAGATAAACAGATACACAGATGATAGATAAATGATAAATGGCTGGCTGGCTGGATGAATGGATGGATGGATAGGTAGATGATTAAAGCAAGAGAGGGAGAGAGAGAGAGAGAGAGAGAGACGATTGAAAGAGATTTAAACAGATAGATGGTAGATAAATGAAAGATAAATGATAGATAGATAGGATAGATAGATGAAAGAGATAGATAGATAGATAGATAGATAGATAGATAGATAGATAGATAGATAATGACAGCAATAGCTAGCTAGCTAGCTAGGTAGAGATAGATAGATAGATAGATAGATAGATAGATAGATAGATAGATAGATAGATAGATAGAGACAGTGACAGAGACAGACAGACAGACACAGACAGACAGACAAATGATAGATTGAAAGAGATTTAAACAGATACACAGATGATAGATAAATAATAGTTAGATGATAGATAGATAGATAGATAGATAGATAGATAGATAGATAGATAGATAGATAGATAGATAGATGATGGATAGATGATAATTTGAAAGATAGATAGCTATAAACATATACACAGATGATAGATAAATGAGAGAGAGAAGATGGATAGATAGACAGATAGATGATAGATTGAAAGATAGATAGCTATAAACAGATACATAGATGATAGATAAATGAGACAGGTAGATGATAGATGATAGATAGACATGCTGTACACACACACAAACACACACACAAACATAGATAGATAGAAAAAAGATACAGATATAAAGAGATAGATAGAATAGATAGATAGATGTCGATACTGTACACACATATAGAGAAAAGAGATACAGATGATAGATGGATGGATGGATGGATGGATGGATGGATGGATGGATGGATAGATGACCCAGGAGACAGTGACTTCTCATCCCACCTTAGGCATGAAAGCTGGCTTTGAGCCAATCACCAGGAGATGGTGAGTTCTAGCCCACCTGAAGCATGAAACCCATCTGGGTGACTTTGTGCCAATCACCTGGAGATAATTACTTATGTTCACATCTTATGTATGAAATCCAGCTGAGTGACTTTGGGCCGACCAGTTGGAGACAGTGTGACCGGGGTGGGGTGGGGGGAACAAACCACAAAGATATGGCACATGAACAGAAGTTTGAACTTGCTTGAAGGAATCATGTAAGCTTTACTGAACAAAGCCCATTTGTTGTGCGCTGATCGATCGTGTAGAAAAAAAAAAACTTTTGTAGAAAAGCAGACAAAAGAAGATCAAGAGTTTATGCTCATTTGGCTACACATCCACAATCTGCTTTTTTTTTATTAAAAAAAGTTCAAAAGTATCAAGAAAATACAGATTGTGTGAAGGTGAATGCATATTTAAATTTCTCTTTTATGTTAATGATTTTTCATTATTTATTCAACATCCCGCATGCCAGGTTCACTTCAAAGTGACTGTTGAATCAATATCTTTGATCTCGGAGCCAGTGGGCTGTGGGCCACCAGTTGCTGGAATGAGAAAATACCCATTTCTCAAAGGACAGACAGTTATCTCCTCCTGCCAGCCTCCCAGGCACTTTCTGGCAAAATTCAGAAGCCAGGTTGGCCAGAATGATGGATAAAGTAAAAAGGTCATTAATTCCAACCACTTTGTTTCACTGTTCTGCAAGTTAAATGACTCTGAAAGACAAAATAAACTTCTGGATGAAAGCCTTCTTGAAAAAATTCCATGGGGTCTGGGAGTGATTATTAAGACTTGCTGGACCCCATTCTTCATGGGGATTAAGTTTACAATAGTGTTTCCTCTGTGGAGCATCTGAATGGGAAATGGACCGGACACTTGGCGAAGCAGGGATTTTGTTGCTGATGAACAAACGAAACAAGAACCCATTCTCTGGGTTTAAACTTCAGCTTGAGGTGCTCAGCAGATTAAGGGATTTTGTTCAACTTCGAGAAAAGGCGAGGGGGAACTCTGGGATAGAAGAAATATAGGACTTTTTCAGTAGGGGGAAAAAACAATGGATCTTTTGAAGAAGAAAAATTAAGTTCCACCTAGTTTTAAAAATATATGAACCGATAGATCGATAGGTGATAGGTAGATTGATAAATTGATAAATTGATAGATAGATGGATGGATTAAGAGAGAGAAAGAGGCTAGATAGACAGATACATGATACACATAGAAAAGAGATACAGATACAGATGATATAGAGAGACAGAAAGGTGATAGATAATTAGATTAGATAGATGATAGATAGATAGATAGATAGATAGATAGATAGATAGATAGATAGATAGATAGATAGATGATAGATAGATGATAGATAGATAGATAGATAGATAGATAGATAGATAGATAGATAGGACAGATAGATAGGATAGATGGAGAGAGAGATAAATAGGAGAGAGAGAGAGAGAATAGTTATAGACAGAGATATATAGGTGATAGACACAGAGAGACAGATGATGATATATATGATGTGATATGAGATAGATAGATGGATGGATGGATGGATGGATGGATGGATATAGATAGATAGATAGATAGATAGATAGATAGATAGATAGATAGATAGGATAGATGGATAGAATAGAGAGCGATAAATAGGAGAGAGAGAGAGGGAGGGAGAGATGATAGATATAGACAGAGATATATAGGTGATAGACACAGAGAGACAAATGATGATATATATGATGTGATATGAAATAGATAGATAGATAGATAGATAGATAGATAGATAGATAGATAGATAGATAGATAGATAGAGATGGATGGATGGATGGATGGATGGATGGATAGCGATAGATAGATGATACATAGATGGATGACAGACAGATACATGATAGATAGACAGAAAAGTAGATAGAGATTGAGACACAGAATATATAGAGAGATAGAAAGGTGATAGATTAGATTGATAGATGGATGGATGGATGGATGGATGAAGGTAGGTAGGTAGGTAGGTAGGTAGGGATGGAGGGATGGATGGAGGGATGGATGGATATAGATAGATGATAGAAAGACAAATGGATGATAGACAGATTGAAAGTTAGATATAAACACAAATGGATAGATAAATGATATATGATAGATAGATAGACAGACAGACAGACAGACAAAAAGAATGTCTTGAAGAGTAGGTAAATGAATGTTGATGGAGTTAATAAGAGACAATTTGATTTGCTGAGACCTGGGTAGATAGTAATGGTTAGGGTAAATTGAAATGGGTAACAATTTAGGGGCTAATATATTGGAGCAATGGAAGCAAATGGAAAAGCAATGACTTGCACTGGGGGTAAAGAATAGGCAGTACATTAATTGAAGGTAAATTGATGTAGGTTGTTTGAGAGGTAAATGAAATTGGGGAGGAAATGAAGAGGAATAACATTTTGAGAGAGAAGTTGGGGAGCAATGATTAAAACTGAGACCCTTCGCTTTCACTTCCAGACATTCATCTCATTTAGGTTAAAGAACCACAACCAGATTCTTATATTTCAGGAAAAAGAGGATGGAAGAAGGTGTGAAACGTTGGTTTCAGGGTCTTAGGATATCAGGGCAATATTTAAGTCCAATGGGTAGACTTCAACTCCCAGAATTCCCCAGCCAGCATGGTTGCCTGAGGAATTCTGGGAGTTTGAGTCCGCCCATCTTAAAGTGGATGAAGTGATTAGACTGGATGAAACCAGGCTTAATAGCAGTAACTGTGAGAGGGATCTTCGAGTCTTGCTTGACAACTAATTAAATATGAGCTAGCAGTGTGTGGCAGCAGCCAAAAAAGCCAATGCAATCCTAAACTCCATCAACAGAGAGATACAATCAAGTGAGGTACTGATAGGCCACTCTGTAAAGCCTTAGTAAGGCCACACCTAGAATACCACATCCAGGTCACCAGCCTATAAAAAAGATGTTGAAAGACTAGAAGAAGTGCAGAGAAGAGCAACCAGGATGATGAGGGGACTGGAGTCTAAAACATAGGAAGAACAGTTACAGGAACGGGACATGGCTAGTCTAGTGAAGAGAAGGACCAGGGGAGACAGGAGAGCAGTCTTCCAATATTTGAGGGGCTGCCACAGAGAGGAGGTGGGGTTCAAACTATTTTCCAAGGCATCTGAAGGTCACACAAGGAATAATGGATGGAAACCAATCAAGGAGAGATTCAACCTGGAAATAAGGAGAAATTTTCTGACAGTGAGAGCAATCAACCCAGGGATCAGAAGTTGCCTTCAGAAGTTCTGGGAGATTCATCACTGGAAGGGACTGGACTGCCATCTGTCAGAAAGGGTGTCCTGTTTGGGCACGGGGTTGGACTAGATGACCTACAAAGTGCCTTCCAACTCTGTTAATCTGTTAAATCTGTTACTCTGTTAAATCTCTTAAAATTGCCGAAGTTGAGAAACACTGCAAGAAGACATTCACCACTAGAAAGATGAAGAGGTCCTCCTGAAAATGAGGTGCAAAATGAAAACAACAACAAAGGAATAAGTGTTGTGATATGTCCAAGAGAAGGACAGTCTTCAGAAGGAATAACTCCCTATTTGCTTAACTTGTTAATATAGTTAACATTTAAAGAGACTGAAGACCGTGATACAGAAAAGATGCTGAGATCCAAGAAGGAGAAGAGGATCAAAGATGATGAGAAATCTGGAAGCTAAATCCAGTTCATTTAAGCTCACGCCGATTGCTGACTCCATCCAGCCACCTCATTCTCGGTCGTCCGCTTCTTCTTCTTTTGCTCTCCATCTTTCCCAGCATGACGCTCTTCTCCAGGGAGTCCTTCCTTCTCATTAGGTGGTCAAAGTATTTGAGTTTCCTCTTCAGGATCTGGCCTTCTAAAGAGCAGTCAGGGTGGATCTCCTCTAGGACTGACCGGTTTGATCGCCTTGCGGTCCAAGGGACTTGCAGGAGTCTTCTCTAACACTGTTAGAATATTCATCAATATTCATGACTGGGAGAGACATGGGAACAAGGTCAGCCAATGAATAGGCCACTAAGTCAGCCAATGGGAGCTTAAACAGATCTGAGTCAGTGCAGAGAATTGAAACAGAAACTTAAGCAGTCTGCTGCACTGCGAAGTAAACTAGCAGTCTGACTGGCCTTGTCTGCTGAAATGAAACTAGCTGCTTGTGTTTGTCTGTAACTCTCCTGCCCTGTGTTTACTTGGAAGAACCACCTGTTGGTATTGTACATTTATTCATCTATTCTTATGCATATAAAGAAGTTAATGAATCCAGCTGAATCAGTTATCTGTGTGTGATTTCTGGATCTAAATTTATGCAACGAACTCTGATGAACGCCGTAGTTCAAAGGCAAAAATTATTTCAGAGCATAAGAGGCCGAAATAGCAAAACAAACCATACTCCACATTTCCGTTTCCTTCTCGAAGCAAAAGTATTTCCTTTTTTTTTCTACACCAAGAGATGTTAACCAAAGCCACCAGAGCACAAATCATATATACCTGTGCTGAGAAAAATACCTACTTACCTGGAATCGAGTTCATTTGAGTTCAGTGGGATGTAGTGGTGCGGAGACAGGGACTGACATTAGAAAAGCAACAGTTTTCTATTTAATGGGTAGATGAACAGGGATATTGGAAAAAGAGGCCACGGATTTCTAAAGGAGGAAACATAGGATGAGCCACCATGATGAAATCTGTGCTGGGCACTCAAGTATATAATTCGAAGAGACTCCCAGCTTCCCATTTTGAAATAGTTCAGAGTATAAATCCAACAGCAGCTGCAACTATCAAGGCATCCTGGGAAAAAATAATAATATGGGCTTAGCCAAAAGCGTGCATTTCAAAAAGCTGCGTGCATTTTGAACTCCCTCTCTCCAAGAAGAAGCTTCATCAGTCCTGGCCAATTTTTTTCTTTTTGCTTGAGGAAGTAGAAGAAGAGATTTCGCTTTGCATCCAAGAAGTTTCAATAGTTCTGGCCAGTTTGGGATTTTTTTCCCCTTGAGTAAGAAGAGAGATAGAAAGAGAGAGGGAGGGAGGGAGGGAGGGAGGGAAGGAGGGAGGGAGGGAGGGAGAGAGAGAGAGAGAGAGAGAGAGAGAGAGAGAGAGAGAGAGAGAGAGAGAGAGAGAGAGAGAGAGATGCATTCTAGGAGGTCTTCAACTTTGGTTTTGTGACTTTCTTTAGCAATATAGTGGACTTTTAGATATAATGCAACTCCAGATCTCCTCTGGTTTTTTTTGAACAGTTTGTATCTTTCTATCAGTATGTTCCAGTCATGGGTTTCATCCCACCAGGTTTCTTTGAGTCCAATTATATCATACTGTATCTACATTCATGTATTAGTAATTCAAGTTCACCCTGTTAAGAAATGATAGGTAGAAGATGCCATTGCAAGTGTGAAAAATGTTCATAAATCACTTTTTCAGTAACGTGGTCACTTTGAATGGTAACTAAAAGAATGATTGTAAATCGAGGAATGCCCATTCTGATATAGCAATAGCACTTAGACTGATGTACTGCTTCACAGTGCTTTCCAGTCCTCTCTAAGCGGTTTTACAGAGTCAGCCTCTTGCCCCCAACAATCTGGCTCCTCATTTTGCCCACCTTGGAAGGATGGAAGGCTGAGTCAACCTTGAGCCGGTGAGATTCGAACTGCCAAACTGCAGGCAGCCGGCAGTCAGCAGAAGTAGCCTGCAGTACTGCACTCTAACCACTGTGCCACACAGCTCATATGGTAGTAACTCATATGTTGGAGATGCAGCTTTGTATCTTTTATAGAGAGAAAGGGACCAAGTAATGGACATCTTTCCACTACCTCTCCCCCCCCCCCCCTATAGTCTTTCAATCATGTAAAAGCATGGATATTATTCTTAGGACCTCTCTTTCAACTCTTTTTCTCTTTCCTCTTGTCCTTCTCCTTTCCCTTCTCCTCTCCTCCTTCTTCTTTCATTTCTCCTTTCCATTCTTCTCCTTCCTGTTCTTCTCCTTGTCAACCCTGAAGCGAACCTGGCTGAAGCCATCTTTGCTGCTCCAGGGTTGGCACAAGACAGGAAGGGGTTTTGTAGTCAAAACAAAATGTTTTCCTGTGGGAACCAAGGGCATTTCAACAGGTGGCTGTGAAGAGGAGGAGCAGAGTAACCAAGCAACTAGCCAGCACTCCTTTCCTTTCTCCTTCCTCTTTCTCCTTCCTCTTCTCCTTCTCCTTCCTCTTCTCCTTCCCCTTCTCCTTCTCCTTCCTCTTCTCTTTCTCCTTTATCATCTCCTCCTCCTCCTTTCCCTTCTCCTTCCTCTTTTCCTTCTCCTTCCTCTTCTCTTTTTCCTTCCTCTTATTCTCCTTCCTCTTCTTCTTCTCCTCCTTTCCCTTTTCCTTCTTTCTCTCCTTCTCCTTCCTCTTCTCTTTCTCCTTTATCATCTCCTCCTCCTTTCCCTTCTCCTTTCCTCTTCTCTTTTTTCTTCCTCTTCCTCTCCTTCCTCTTCTTCTTCTCCTTTCCCTTCTCTTTCTTCCTCTCCTTCCTCTTCTCCTTCTTTTTCCCTCTTCTCCTTCCCCCACTCCTCTACCCTGCCCCAATGAGACAACAGACATGCCAGATCTCTATCAGACCGTGTAACTTCATTAATAAACTTTACTCATCCTTTTGGCTGTTTCAGCAGCTGTCTCCCCAGCACTCTTAATGGCCTTGTTTCTACTCACACAAGCTCAAGTGTCCAACTGCAGGCTCCAGCGGACGAACTGGAGAGTTCTAATGAGGGTTAACTCGTTTCCTTCCCCTTACAGATAATGAGACTAGTCAGCTGGTTTCAGAAACTTGCAGATCCAGTGAAATTTTGCTCAGCTCGGTACAGATGTTAAAACTAATTGACCAGCAACTTGAGAGTCCAAAATTGGTATATTAAAAGGATGAACCAGAGTAAGCATGATAGAGCAAGGCAGTCATAGCAGGGAGATTGGCAGCCTTCGGAAACTGGGATTCAGCCCTATGTGCTTCTTGTTTGCGGTGCTGAATCGGGAAAGGTCCGGCTGTGATGGGCTTCCTATCCCACAGAGCCAAGGCTGTGTGCTACTTTCTGCTTCAACACTGCCCTCCGCAGCGAACGTGTGTGGGCGAACCAAACACTCAATGCCACTGAGACTAAAGAGCATAAAAACCACTGATTCTGCAGTTATGGGGTCATAAAATCCTGCTTTCGATGTGAAAAGCATTTAATAGTGGACAATTTTAATGTCTCCTCTCAGAGAAGCTGAAAGACACAAGGGATCAGGAATAATTACTCAGGATAAAATATTAGGACTAAATGCTTGTCAGGGAAACAGATGGTTCCTCCCCCTTCTCTCTCTCTCTTTCTCTCTCTCTCTTTCACTCTCTCACACACACTGTCTCTCTTACTCTGTCTCTCTGTCTCTGTCTCTCTCTGCCAGTCTCTCTCTCTGTGTCTCCCTCTCTGTCTCTGTCTGCTTGTCTCTCTCTGTGTGTCTGTCTGTCTGTCTCTGTCTCTGTCTGTCTGTATCTCTCAGTGTGTCTCTCTCTCTCTCTCTGTCTCTCTCCTTGTCTCTCTCTCTCCATCTGTCTCTCTTTGTCTCTCTGTCTGTCTCTCTGTCTCTCTCTGTGTCTCTCTCTGTCTGTCTTTCTCTCTGTGTGTGTGTCTGTCTCTCTGTCTCTGTCTATCTGTCTTTCTCTGTGTCTCTGTCTGTCTGTCTGTCTCTGTGTATGTGTGTCTGTCTCTCTATCTCTGTCTCTCTGTCTCTCTCTGTGTTTCTGTCTGTCTGTCTGTCTTTCTCTCTCTGTGTGTGTGTGTGTGTCTGTCTCTCTCTCTCTATCTCTCTGTCTCTGTGTCTCTCTCTGTCTATCTCTCTCTGTGTATGTGTGTCTGTCTGTCTCTGTCTCTCTCTTTCTATGTGTCTCTCTCTATGTCTCTGTCTGTCTGTCTTTCTGTGTGTGACTGTCTCTCTGTGTCTCTGTCTCTTTCTCTGTCTATCTGTCTCTCTCTGTGTCTCTGTCTGTCTATCTGTCTGTCTTTCTATCTGTGTGTTTCTGTCTGTCTCTCTGTGTCTCTGTCTCTCTGTCTGTCTCTCTCTGTGTCTCTCTCTGTCTTTCTCTGTCTGTTTGTGTCTGTCTCTATGTCTCTCTCTCTGTCTATCTGTCTTTCTCTGTGTCTCTGTCTGTCTGTCTGTCTGTCTGTCTGTGTGTGTGTGTGTGTGTGTGTGTCTGTCTCTCTGTCTCTCTCTGTGTTTCTCTCTGTCTGGCTGTCTTTCTGTGTGTGTGTGTGTGTGTGTGTGTGTGTGTGTCTGTCTCTCTCTCTCTGCCTCTGTCTCTCTGTCTCTCTCTGTGTCTCTCTCTGTCTATCTCTTTCTCTCTCTCTGTGTGTGTGTCTGTCTGTCTGTCTCTCTCCCTGTCTATCTGTCTCTCTGTGTGTCTCTCTCTCTGTCTGTCTTTCTATCTGTGTGTATCTGTCTGTCTGTCTCTCTGTGTCTCTGTCTCTATTTGTCTCTCTCTGTGTCTCTGTCTATCTGTCTGTCTTTCTCTCTCTGTTTGTGTCTCTGTTTGTCTCTCTCTCTCTGTGTCTCTCTCACTCTTTCCTCCCACTCCACCAATATTTTCCAGCCCAAAATGGATGTTTTGTGTACCTGACATTTTGACAGTTGACCAAGAGAGGGACATTCGCTGCTAACTCTAAATGGAAGCAAGCCAGTCAAGATAAGAGTGGGGACCTTAGAACAGTAGAAGGCAAAGTCGTGGCTGCATTGGGTAAAATCAGAACTGGCTTTTCCAATGAATACAGCATTTTGGAAATGGAGAAGCAGTGTATTATACATAGAAAGTAAGAGTGCACTTAAATCTGGTTCTGCAGCAGATCTTGTATCCAAGTAATGAATCCAACCCATCCAGCAACTGAGATGTTCGGCTTTCTCAAAGAACTGCTTTATTGAATTCATCCTTTCAGCACGTTTGAAATGCAAAACCAGCTGTGGCTAATTCCTGTGTTTTCAGTATAATTAAAGAACTGACAGTGCCCTCCCTCCTTGTCACAGGTCACATTGTCCAATTAGGTGTTCTGGCATCTCCTTGGTAACCTCTTCCATCTCTGGCCAGCATCCTGTTGCGATGACCTTGATTCCCACGAGATAGTAAGTTGTTGATCTCTGGTCTGACATTCCAGAGATCCCTCCCCCCACCCCCAAGTGTGTCAATCTGAGAAATGGAGAAAATGGATTGCGACAGGCCCGATCCATTTTGAAGTTGACACTCTGGAGATAATTCTTTGTGCCTGTGTCATATGGATGAGGCCACATCATTTTCTCCTCCAACTTCCTCTACTTGCAAGACCTCATGTTTCCTAAGAGTAGGATTAGGTCAAGCTAGAACGATAGAACTGAACACCAGAAATCATGATGAAAATTCCTTCAATGTACAACACTGTCAACTTCGAAATGGTTCCGGCCAGATGCAGTCACCTTTCCATTTCTCAGATTGCCTCGCAGTGTGGGAGGGTAGAAATCTGGAATATCAGGCCAGACAACAACAACAACAACAACAACAACAACAACAACAGACCATCCAAGGTGTTGTGGCCTGTCAGCCAGCCACCAGCCCCTCCAGCAACTGAATCAGAGGAGGAGGAGGAGGAGGAGGAGGAGGAGGAGGAGTGGGTCAGAATCAAGGCAACCTGGGAACTCCAAGAGGGAAGAGGGAATGGAGCTGTCAGAGAGGGAGAGAGAGAGAGAGAGGGAGAGAGAGAGAGAGAGAGAGAGAGAGAGAGAGAGAGAGATGGAGACTGGGATATAGCAATAGCAATAGCAGTAGACTTATATACCGCTTCATAGGCCTTTCAGGCCTCTCTAAGCAGTTTACAGAGAGTCAGCATATTGCCCCCAACAACAATCCGGGTCCTCATTTTACCCACCTCGGAAGGATGGAAGGCTGAGTCAACCTTGAGCCGGTGAGATTTGAACCGCTGACCTGCTGATCTAGCAGTAGCCTGCAGTGCTGCATTTAACCACTGCGCCACCTTGGCTCCTTGGCTCCAGGGATGTCTGTCAGCCCTCAGATGGAGAGTCAACAGCCCCCAGGTCTGGAGGTGGCTGATGAGGAAGAGGAGGAACAGCTGGGTCCAGTGCCTGATGCGCAGCTGCAAAGAAAGCAGAGGAGAGGAGAGCAGTGGAAATCCCTGGGCTGGTCCTTGGGACGGAAGAGCCACTGCTGCTAGCAAAGCCTCACCCTAGTTCTGGGGATAAAAGGCAGGGGGCAGTGACGAATAGATGTGGCAGATGTTGCCCGGGCTGCTGGTGATCTTAATAAATGAATCATTGCTTCAGTGGTGGGATTCAGCCAGTTTGCACCTATTCAGGAGAACCGGTTGGTAACTTTCTAAGCAGTTTGGAGAACTGGTTGTTGGAAGAAATCTCCTTTTGATTTTTCCCCACTTTACAGGGCTAATCCTGTAAGGAAGGCAGGAAGGAAACATTCTGGTGTTGTTTCTAGCCTGATCTTTATCTCCCTGCTTACAGAAACTGCCTCTCTGGTTAACCCTTATTCCATTGTAACAGCTAAGGCGAAGCAGCCATTGATGTGAGTGATGTTGAGTTGGCCATTCCCACACAATCACATGAACACTGAGCCACTCCTACCCAGCTGGTCATTAGTGCAGAGAACCGGTTGTTAAATTATTTGAATCCCACCACTGCATTGCTTCAACTACAGAGGGTTTGTTGTGTTTGGGGAGCTGAGTCAGAGCACACGATCATTTCAACAGGTGCTGGACCGAGACTGAGAGGAGGTGTGGGGGAGATGCCACCTAGATGGACAATGTGACCTGTGACCACGAGGTTGGGAATCTCTCTATTCTTTAATTATACTGAAACCGTGAGAAATATTTAGATCTGGTTCTATTTTCATTCATGCTGAAGTGATGTGCTCAACAAAGCAGTCCCTTGAGAAAGCTGAAAGTCTCAGAAGGCTGAATGGTTTGGGTTTATTGCTAGGCACCTTGGCAAACACATGGATAGACTTCACCATAGTTCCAACTTTATTTATTTATTTATTTGTTTGTTTGTTTGTTTGTTTGTCTTGTATGCCACCCACTCCTGGAGGACTCCGGGCGGCTCACAAAAGACAAGGGAAAGGGGGAAAATGAGACAAAGACAACGTATTAAAAACAAAACCAACATTCACAATTTCCGTGGAGGTAGATGCTACTCAGCTCCCCCCAGCTTGCTGGAACAGCCAGGACTTGGTGGCTTTGCGGAAGGCCGGGAGGGTAGTAAGGGTCCGGATCTCAACAGGGAGCTCGTTCCAGAGGGCTGGAGCTGCAACAGAGAAGGCCCTCCCCCGGGGAGTCGCCAGCCGACATTGGCTGGCAGATGGAATCCGGAGGAGACCCAACCTGTGCGATCTAATTGGTCTGAGAGAGGTAATCGGCAGGAGGCGGTCTCTCAGGTACCCAGGTCCGATGCCATGTAGGGCTTTATAGGTAGCGACCAGCACCTTGAAGCAGATTCGGCGACTAATAGGTAGCCAGTGCAGCTCGCGGAGGATAGGTGTAACGTGGGTGTACCTTGGTGCACCCACAATCGCTCGCGCGGCTGCATTCTGGACTAATTGGAGTTTTCGAACACTCTTCAAGGGCAGCCCCATGTAGAGTGCATTACAATAATCCAGTCTTTCCCAACTGGGAAATTGTGAGTATCCTGGACCAGGGGTCGGCAGCCCACGGCTCTAGAGCTGCATGTGGCTCTTTCACCCCTCTGCTGTGGCTCCCTGACATGCAAAATATGCATCACAACTGCCGATGTGACACCCACCAGCACCTGATTTATTGAGCTTTTTGACCCCCCCCCCGGTAGGCCAACCATGGACAAATCCAAGAAAAGAAAAGTTTCAGAAGTAAACAGAATGTTTAATTCAACTACATATGTTAGCTTTGTGGCTGCTCAGGAATTAGTCAGGCACGGGAAGGGTTTTGTGGCTCCCACTGTTTTCTTTTCTATGGGAAATGGGTCCAAATGGCTCTTTGAGTGTTTAAAGTTGTCAACCTCTGTCCTGGACAATACCCTAATCAAGGAATTACCAACTCAGACAAACAAGCTAACAGTAAACCACCACCTAATCAAGGAATTACTATGAATACTCCTCCCACCAACACTGACAGGACAAGCCATTGTATGTACTGTAAACAGAGAACAAACCCACTCTCTTCTAGCACTGTTGATATTGTTTAGTTGGGTAATAAAATGTCTGCAGGAAGATAACCAAACTCAGAGAGCACTAAGCATCCCACCGTAGAACTGTACAAGGGAAGAGAGAAAATTGAGCCACTAGTGTTAATTCATTATCTATCTCCAGTCTCATTTAGACATCATCTAAGTAAGTTTTACAAGAATCACTGGGATATTCTTTTGCCTATATTCCAAAGCCAATATTCTTGTGTTCTCAGTCTCTTGAGATATACTTGGAATTTTGAGAACACTTTGAAGGTATGCTCAAAAAACATTGGTCATAAAAAATGTTCTTGAACACCAAGCATCATTTCTCTCTCTCTCTCTCCTTCCTTCCTTCCTTCCTTCCTTCCTTCCTTCCTTCCTTCCTTCCTTCTATCCCTCCTTCCTTCCTTCTCTTTTTCCTGCATTCCATCCTTTCCTTTTTCCTTCCTTCTTTCCCCTTTTCCTTCCTTCCATCCTTTCTTCCTTGATTTCCCTTTCTCTCATTTCCTTCCTCCCTTCCTTCTTTCCACCCTCCCTCCCTCCTTTCCTTCCTTCCTTTCCTCTCTCCTTCCTTCCTTTTCCTTTCTCTTTCTTTTTTTCTTTCTCTCTTCTTTCTCTCTTCTCTTTCTAAATAATTATTTGGCCTGCACTCCGTCCCATTTTTTAATTTCTAGAAAAATTGATGAAGAGCCCTAAGGCATCCTGGTAAATAAAGGTAATATTAAAAACTGGTGTTCTTCTTTGCTTTAAGCCACTTCTAATTTATTACTTCTTCTTGCTTATTTATTAGTATTTTCTGAGACCAATATAAAAAGTGGGTAATGCTGAAAGTTTAGTGATCACCAAAGCCCCTGTATTGGTGACCCTAAATTTATAACCATTTCCAATCAAATTCCTGTGAATTAGATTTGGAAGAAGAAGAAGAAGAAGAAGAAGAAGAAGAAGAAGAAGAAGAAGAAGAAGAAGAAGAAGAGGAGGAGGAGGAGGAGGAGGAGGAGGAGGAGGAGGAGGAGGAGGAGGAGGAGGAGGAGGAGGAGGAGGAGGAGGAGGAGAAAGGAAGGGGAGGAAGAGGAGCAAAAGGAGGCGAGGAGGAGGAGGTAGAGGAGGAAAAGGAGAAGAAGAGAAGAAGAATGGAGGGAGAGAGGAAAAGGAAGGAAAGATGGAAGGAAGGAAAGAAAGGTGGAAGAGGAGGAGAAGGAATCCACTTCGTTTGCATTTATAAACTCTGTACTTCTCTTCACTTTCTGGTGTAGCTGTTGGAAGCCAGTTGACATATGTCTGTCTTTGGAAAGTATCTGGAAAAGATAGTTGGTGCACACTGTGGCAGCCAGCTTTCTGTCTGGTGCAAACTCTCAACAAATCCATCACTATTACAATTGTATCAGCAGCCAGGCTGTTTCCAAGAACAATTCCAAGCTCTCAGATTTTACCAGGAAAGCTTTCGATGGTTGAGGTCCAAAGCAGAGATGGTATACAGCCAGTTCGGACTGGTCCACCTGAACCAGTAGTGGCAACCTGCCATTGCCAATCCGCCCCGGCTCCAAAATGTCCTATGTAGCCTTGTTTTCAATGCAGTGTGCATGTATGCATGCCCCATGCAGGAACAAAGCCCACGTGTTTTTTGTCAAATGATGGACATATGACAGAATCACTGGATTGAAAGCAACCTTGGAGGTCTTCTAGTCCAACCCCCTGCTCAAGCAAGAGACCCTATACCAGTGGTCTCCAACCTTGGCAACTTTAAGACTTGTGGACTTCAACTCCCAGAGTTCCAGTGCTCACAACTGGAACCAGAGGTCTTATGTGGTCTTATGTGGTCTTAAGTGGTCTTATGTGAATCCCACCACTGGTCCTTGCGGTGAAGAATGTCTCTCAGCAGGAACCTCTGCAGTTGGATTCTTCTCTGTTATGAAAGTTCTTCTTGGATGGTAGGAAATGTTTCCATAAATTGGAGGAAATCAAGTAAGCAATGGAGTCCCATCAAGGTTTTGCTGCATTTCCCATATTAGAAACACAGAAAGCTGATGGCAGGAAAAGACTTATAGAGACTAATCCATCGAATCTTCCCTTTGAATTTATGTGTATTCCTTTCAATGTATTTATTACTTTTTATATATATATTTATTTCTGGTCAAATGATGGACATGTAACAGAATCACTGGATTGAAAGCAACCTTGGAGGTCTTCTAGTCCATCCTCCTGCTCAAGCAAGAGACCCTATACCAGTGGTCTCCAACCTTGGCAACTTTAAGACTTATGGACTTCAACTCCCAGCAAAGCTGACTGAGGAACTCTGGGAGTTGAAGTCCACAGGTCTTAAAGTTGCCAAGGTTGGAGACCACGGCCCTATACCATTGCCGATAAGTGGCTGTCCACTTCTCTTCTTAAAAGCCTCCAGTGATGGAGCACCCACAACTTTTGGAGGTAAGCCATTCCACTGATTAATTGTTCTCCTTGTCAGGAAATTTCTCCTTAGTTCTAGGTTGTTTCTCTCCTTGATCAGCTTCCATCCATTTTTGTTGTCTGTCTCTGAACCCATCAATCTTATCAATAGCTTATCAGTATTCCAGTGTTTGATGGGCTGCCACAAAGAAGAGGGAGTCAACTTATTTTCCAAAACACCAGAAAGCAGCAGAAGAAGCAACTTGGAATTAAGGAGAAACTTCCTAACAGTAAGAACAGTTAACCAGGAGAACATCTTGCCTTCAGAAGGGACTTCATCTCTGGAGGCTTTTAAGAAAAGACTAGAAAATCATTTGTCTGGAATGGTATAGGGTCTCCTGTTTGAGCAGACGGGAGATAGATAGGATAGGAGAGGGTAGGGTAGGGTAGGGATGGATGGATGGATGGATGGATGGATGGATGGATCGAAAGATAGAAGGATAGAAGGATAGAAAGATAGAAAGATAGAAAGATAGAAAGATAGAAAGATAGAAAGATAGAAAGATAGAAAGATAGAAAGATAGAAAGATAGAAAGATAGAAAGATAGAAAGATAGAAAGATAGAAAGATAGAAAGATAGAAAGATAGAAAGATAGAAAGATAGAAAGATAGAAAGATAGAAAGATAGATAGATAGATAGATAAATAGATAGAAAGATAGAAAGATAGATAGATAGATAGATAGATGATAGATAGATAGATAGATAGATAGATAGATAGATAGATAGATAGATAGATAGATAGATATTCTGCTATAGAAGGGGACAGTTGCAAAACCTCATGAAATTGTCAGTCATCTGTACTTAATTATATCAATCATAACCCTCAAAAGATAGTCCTCAGCTTACAACTAGTTGGTATAGAGCCATTTTGCCCTTTCCAATATTTTTGTCATTTAAAAAAAGTTTTTAAATGTAGTTATTACTACATCTTGTAGTAACCCAAGTCCCTGTATTACTGGCTTAGTAGAATCTATTTATCTTTTGAACTCTTTCCCTTCTCAGCCAAGCCCTAACTAGTCTCTTAAACTCTTGCGGACTCGGGAGATATCGTGTAAGAGGACAAAGTGGTCCTTATCAGTTAACTTAAATAGCAATAGCAGTAGACTTATATACCGCTTCATAGGCCTTCAGGCCTCTCTAAGCGGTTTACAGAGAGTCAGCATATTGCCCCCAACAATCTGGGTCCTCATTTTACCCACCTCGGAAGGATGGAAGGCTGAGTCAACCCTGAGCCGGTGAGATTTGAACCGCTGACCTGCTGATCTAGCAGTAGCCTGCAGTGCTGCATTTAACCACTGCGCCACCTTGGCTCTTCATATAGACCATAGCAGTTGTACTCATCTATCCTTTCTTTCCGTGTCTACTACACCGGGCTGAAACTACCGGTTCTCTAGAACTGGTCAGAACTGGCTGAATACCACCTCTGTCCTATACCATTTCAGATAAATGGCTGTCCATTCTCTTCTCTTCTTAAAAACTTCCAGATGATAGAGCACTTCTGAGAGAAAGTCACCCCACCGACTAATTGTTCTGTCAGGAAATTTCTCCTTATTTCTTGTTTACTTGTCTCCTTGATTATAATTTCCATCTACTGCTTCTTGTTCTGCCTTCAGGTGCTTTGAAGAATAGATTGATCTCCTCTTCTATGTGGCAGCTCCTTAGATATTGGAACATGCTATCATGACACTCCTAGTCCTTTTCATTAAACTAGACACACCCAGTTCCTGCAACCGTTCTTCATATGTTTTAGCCTCCAATCCCCTAATCCTCTTGGTTGCTCTTCTCTGCACTCTTTCCAGAGTCTCCAGATCTTTTTTGACATCGTGGCGACCACAACTGGATGCAGGATTCCAAGTGTGTCCTTCCCAAGGCATTATAAAGTGGTATTAAAACTTCACATGTTCTTGATTTTTATCCCTCTGTTAATACAGTCTTCTTTCTGCTTTGTTCCAAGCAACATAACTTTGAAAGAGGTGCATGGATTGTGCAACAAAAACCTATTCCTGAGTTTGGTATAATTAAAAGCTTTTTCAGGACTAATAATGGCTTCTAGAGCTAGAGCCCTGAAAGTAGCTTGTTAAAACAAGACCATCTTGAAGATAGAGGCGTGTGCTGCATGATTCTTGGGCTGGTAGATGGAAAATACAACAACAATGTTTCTGTACGTTTCTTACCCAAAACAGCATGGCTGGTACCTCCTAAGAACCCAATGCCATAGCAGAATGCTTAATCTCACTTTCGTGTTGCCTGCAGCAAAGATCTCACTGTAGGTGGTCTTGGAGAATGCATCTCCTGGCAGCGGGGTATCCAGAGGGGAAAATGAGTGATGGAAAATTGCTATGATTTCTTCAAAGTATCTCCTGGAGTTTCTGAACTGTACTGCACATAAAAATGGTATTTCTACCCATGAGAAAGAAAGAGGTGTAATGGTCCAGTTTAGCTTCTGGAATACATTAAAAATCTCAGGGTTTTTTTTTGGGGGGGAGGGGGGTTGAAGTCTGGACACAGCGAATCAAGGAAACTTTTTAGCCAGGGAAAATGAAAAGAAGAAGGAAAGGGGTGATCGGCAACCCCTGTGAGAATGCTAAAATCTGGATTTTAGAAGCTTCTTGGATCTTTCTACCCAGCCCCAACTTTAATTCCAATTCATATCATTCCAACCTGCAATGCTTCCTAGAGCAAAGAAGATACTTTGATTAATAGGATGGTTCAGAAATACTAAGGGAGTGTTGGAAAAATGTCCTCCTGGGTTCCGTTCCAAGTGGGGAACGTCTTCCCATTGGTCTCCGAGCACGATTCAAGGTGCTGGTTATCACCTTTGAAGCCCTACCTGGCCTAGGACCCGGATACCTACGAGACTGTCTTCTGCCGCATACCTCCCTAAGACCAATAAGATCACACAGGATGGGCCTTCTCCAGGTGCCATCAGCTGGACAATGCCTGCTAGCAACGCCTTGGAGTAGGGCCTTCTCTGTTGCCGCTCTGGCCCCATGGAATGAGCTACTCCCAGAGATCCGGACCCTACCCACTCTCATGGCCTTCCGTAAAGCTATCAAAATTTGGCTTTTCCAACAGGCCTGGGGCTGTTGACCTCTTGATTGAGGTCCAGTCCCGCTTAGACTGGGTGCATGTTGTGTTTCTTTTAATTTTGTTGTGTCTTATTGTTTGGATCCCTTCTTAATATTTCTTATTTCTGTAAGCCGACCGGAGTCCTCTGGGATTGGGCGGCCTATAAATTCAATAAATGGAAATGGAACATGGAGACTGTGTCACGGTTCCAAAAAACACCCCCAACGAAAGAAAACTCTGAGGCTTGTGTTTCCTCAAAGTTCCACTTTATTAGAGTATCATATTGGCACATCTGGGAACACCCAAATCTGAGAGCTTCCAGGTTTTCCCACCCAGCTGAAAGTTCAAGACAAAACCCTGCCCCAACATCCACAAGTCCATCACATGGTCCAATACTTCATTGCCACGAAGACAGATTCCTCCCATCAACATCCATCCAGGTGCAGGGACAAAAGTGACCTTGACTTTCTGAGAAAGAATGTCATTATGGCTACACATCACCCAACTCCGTATAACCCCCCTCTCATTTTCCCACAGTAGAAAGTGTGGCAGGCCTGAAATCCAAAAAGGGAAAGAAAGCTTCCAGGTATGACAGACTGCTTGGAAAGATGGTTTTAATGGTGGACAGGTGGATGCATGGTTTGAAGTCCTGGAGGGGTGGGAGAGGGATCACATGTCTTGAAGATCTTGAAGAAAAATGGGGAGAGATACTGAGAAAGCGTGAGTTTTATACCTTCTCTTGGGCTCCGCCTTGGAGCTTCCTGTTCCTGTGGAAGAAATGTATTCTGATTGGTAGTCAGACTCCTAGGGGTGCAGAGGTATTAGCTAACTTTGTAGGCTGCCTGTCTTTTGAGTCCCAAGTTTGGTTGAACTGTTGCTGGGTGATGATGTAATGAAAGGGCTTTGAGATTTCTATTGTGGTTGAATAATACCTGCCTGAAGGAGGTAGATCTTTGTTATATAGAATAGACTAGTTCAGGTCTTAATGGCCCAATGACAAAGGTGTGTGGGAAGGTAAGTTTCTGCCTCCCTTTTAGGAGAAATATTTTTGTCCTTTTAATATTTCCTAAAATATCTCATTTTTCTAGGAGATGGGTGGGTGCTAACTTCCTACAGGAGGTAAAACAAAGGGTTGGGAATCTGAACAAATATTTTCTAAATCCATTTCAAAATATACAATGAGTGGACTACCTTTTGAAGTATTGCTAGACCTGGAATTTTGAGAACACGTGGTAGATGTGGTTAACAGAAAGTCTACCAAGGAGATGTTTCCGCCTGTAAACGATAAAACAAGTTTGACTAAACTAAACAAATAATGGGTGACTGTGGTGGGATGTAGTCTGGATTCCCAGAGGAAAAGTCTGCTTTCCAGATGGCAAAGAAGTGGAGGAGCTTGGGAAAATGTGGTCAGCAGAAAGAGTATTAAAATGGCTCCTCCCTAGCTTATCCCAGAGTATATCTGTAGTTATGCAAATATTCTTGAGTCTGGAAAAACTGATGTCAGATCCAAAAACAACATGTTGAACCATAGTTTCCATTATTTTTCTTAAATGCATAGATATAATCTTGCCAGAGTGAAGCAACTATCTATAGATGCATCTATGGTAGAAGTAGTTCCAAGCTCTTTGTAGCTCTCTGAACCTTGTTTTGTTGTTTTCTTGCAGATGTTTCATTACCCATCCTGGTAACTTCAACAGTGTACAAATAATTGCATTAGGCAAGATTCTGTCTCAAGGTAAAGAACAATCAAATAAACTATGGTTAAGTAACTCTACTTGTCATTCTTGGTTCTTCAGGCCTGACAGTGTCTAAGCATACATCTGTATCTTTCCCATCTTATCTACCTGTTAATGAGAATTGCTCAATAAAAATAATGTTAATTGTTTTTTTTTAGATCATTCATTTATCTAGTTCAGATTTTAAAAAAATAATAATTTTCAACAAAATGAGTTCTTCTCCAAAAACAATAACGTTTTAGTGGCATGCATGTTAAAATATTCATAACTGGGAGAGACATGGGAACAAGATCAGCCAGTGAATAGGCATAGCAGCTAAGTCAGCCAATGGAAGCTTAAACAGATCTAAGTCTGTGCAGAGAATTGAAACAGAAACTTAAGCAGTCTGCTGCTCTGAGAAGTAAACTAGCAGTCTATCTGTTCTTGTCTGCAAAATGAAACTAATTGCTTGTGATTGCCTGCAGCTCTCCTACCTTGTATTTACTTGGAAGAACCAGCTGTTGGTATTGTACATGTATTCATTTATTCTTATCCATATAAAGAAGTTAATGAATCCAACTGAATTGGTTATCTGTTTGTGCTTCTGGATTTGAATTTATGCAACAAACTCTGACAATGCATTACCTAGAGCTTGTTTTATTTTCATATTTCTGATTAGAGAAAGACAGACTTCTAGTTGGAATTTGCTTAATGCTTTCTTCACACCATTCTGACAGGAAGGGTAGAGTATGATAATTCACTTATGTGCCCACCTCAGCACACAAGAATTCAGAAGGCTTACAACGTGAGGTAAAAAAAATTGGTTTCATCCCTAATTTACAGCTCAATTGTAGGAAAATACTTGAACTGTATCCAACAGCTTGTGAATCAGTTGAAAATGCCACATTTTTGTTAAGGCTCCTCTGAAATATTTATTCAAAAGAAGCTTGGCAATTTAGAAGTAAGTATTTCAATATCACACACACACACACACACACACACACACACACACGTATGTATGTATTTATGTATCTATGTATCTATGTATGTATGCATGCATGCATGCATGCATGCATGCATGCAGGCAGGCAGGCAGGCAGGCAGGCAGGCAGAGATAGATAGATAGATAGATAGATAGATAGATAGATAGATAGATAGATGATAGATAGATAGATAGATAGATAGATAGATAGATAGATAGATAGATAGAAAGAAAGAAAGAAAGAAAGATAGATAGATAGATAGATAGATAGATAGATAGATAGATAGATAGATAGATAGAATGGATGATGGTTTTGTGTTGTGGCCCAGCAGGAGCCGTTGGAGCTGCAAACAGACTCCGCCTTATGAGTCGGCTCTGGAAGAGGTGGAGAACCCTGGACAGGGTTCAGACTCTGTGCAGGGCGCAGAGAGGCTGGTTGGCCACCAGAAGATGCCTGAGGCATGGAGCAGCGGTGAAAGCCGAAGGGAGTGTGCTCCTGATGTCATGCCTTGGAGTAATGATGTGGAGACAAGGGAGGTGGTCCGGGCAGATCAACAAAGAGAACAGTTATGCAGTTACAAAAGATAATTGTTGTGGGAAATAATATGTATAGTATCTTTCCATTTTTTGTTCACAAAACATTCTTGCCCCTGTCAACATGTAGAACAAAAAAGTTTTCTTTGTCCATTAAACTCAGAAGCAAAAATTCTCAACGCACTACTGAGGGAAGTACACCCCAAAATGACAGTGCCAGGAACCGCTAAAACAGTGTCAAAAAAAAACATCCCTTCCCCTTTAAGAAATTCAAACCACAGGCAAAAGCACCAGCTGAAAGGAACACTTAAGTAGAGCAATAAAGATAAGGGGAAACAAGCTAAAAAATAACTCACTAAGAACTCCCTTTTCCTGTTTCCCTGACAGGAGTAACCCCTAGGACAGGAATAACAAAGGACCTGGGACCAAAATTAACCCAATGGAACAGGAAAAGCCAGGGCAATCAGAAACACATCAAAACCCATCAAGCTGCAGGAGCTTCAAAGGGGAATTAAGCATAAAAGGCTCAGAGTCACACCCCCAACCTGCTTGCTAGCCAGGAATGCTTGAGCTGTGTCAATACTTCTCCATGCCTTCCTGAATTAAAGGATTCCACTTTCTGGCAGCTTGCTTCTGAGTCTGTTTCTTCTCAGCGTCCATGGCTGTGTCCCAGCTGGGGAATGAACCAAGGAGATTTCCTCCAACACTACTATTAATATGAAAGTTCATTGTCAGGACATCTTTAGATGACTTTCTTTAGAAGTTCTTTAGTAACCAGCTAAATGGTTCCTGGAGTCCTTTAGGTTTTAAAGTTCAGAAGCTGCCAGAAGTAACGTAAGGTGTGTGAAGTTCCTAATGGGATCCAAGTACCTTTCAAGAACTGTGATAGAGTTCTAATCATTTCAATCCTATTCAGGACCCCAAAATTAGTTCCACAGCAGAGTACAACAGCTTTCCGAAGTGAGCCCTGCAAACATATTACAATTGCACACGTGCAATTGACCTCGTTCTTCTGGCCAACCCATTACTGAGCTCGGCTGGTGTTTTCAAGGCACTCTTGAAAGATCTCTTGAGTTCAACTTCTTTATACCTTTAAATCCCTGGTGTTTGTATTAATTAATATACTTGATGGAAGGACCAGAGGTTGAAATAATCAGCAGCATGGTTATCATGCTTTCTCCATTGCTGCCGAGTGTGCAGAAATAGTGACCTTCCTTGTCTCCAAGGCTACTGTTGCACATTTGACACTGTCCTAGTTTTCAGGTAGCAATTTTTCACGCTGATGAGTCATCAGGGATTAGGAGAAAAAGAGGGAGAGGGAACAAAAAATCTTTTCACACAGCATATTAGACCTTTAAATGAGTTAACCTAGAGTGCAACAAGTTTTGCTTAGAGACCCTGCAGAAGACGAGAAATGTGTGCTCATTGAAAATCTTTGGAGTTTAGCTTCTTATGACTATAACTTTGTTCTTTGTATCTCACGAGTCACGTTGATTGCCTTTATTTCGTATTGGTGGGAGAAATATCCATCTGGTTCAATTCCAAGCAAGGAGAAAGACACTGGAAACATGGAGGCTGATTGGAAAGATGGTGTGTTGATGGACAGGACCACGTGGGTTTGAGGTCCTGGGCAGCTGACCACATGGAGTTAAGAAACAGAGGTATTTATACCTTCTCTTGGGCTTTGAGCTTGAGCTTCCTGTTCCTGTGCAAGAAATGTATTCTATTGGTTGTCAGACTCCCAGGGGGCTATGCAGGAGTCATAGCTGAGGTTGTCTGAGATACGTTTGGTTGAACCTTGGACTGATGTAATGTCCCCAGGTGATTTCACAATGCAGTGAGCCCTGCTGCTAGATAATCCTTCAATGTCCAATGGGGTCGTGTCTTAATCCCATTACCCTGAAGTGGAAGGTCTTTTGTTTTGTAGATCGGCTGGCCCAGTCCTTCTCAATGGGCACCAAATATCTGCTGGGGGGGCAGGAAGCTGAAGCTCTGAGTTTCTGTCTCCCTTAAGATTTCTGTTTCTCTTTTAGGTAAAATATTCTGCCTTTTTGATATTTTCTAGAGCAGTGATGGCTAAATTTTTGTATTTGTGTCCTGAAAACATGTGCGTGAGTGTGACAGAGTGTGTGTGTGTGCTCACCATACCCATAATGCAATGTGCTCTGCCCCCCTGTGCATGCACACGATCCCCGCCATGTCCCATTTTGGGCCTGAAGCCTCCTGGGATGAAAAATGGGGTACGGGGTGGGGCACACACACCCCCAACCCATTTTGGGCCTGGCAAGCTTCCCTCAAGCCTCCTGGGACCAAAAATGGGGTGCAGGGGGACACCCCCCCACACTCATCCCAATCCCCGCACATGTGCATGCAACCCCCCCCCCCACCCTCCACACATGTGCATGCATCTCCTGCATTCGTGGCATAGACCCGAAAATTAGCTGGCTGGCAGGAGATGTTTGCGCATCCGCAGTGGAACTGAGTTGGGAGACAGCTTGCGTGCCTGAACAGAGAGCTCCACAGGGGCTACCACAAAGGAAAAAAACTTCCAGTGTTGGAGCATTCAAACAATTCTCCAAAGCATCTGAGAGTAGAAGCAGTGGGTTGAAACTAATCAAGGAGAGAAGCAACTTGGAACTAAGGAGAAATCTCCTGACAGTAACAACAATTAATCAGTGGAGCAGCTTGTCTCCAGAAGTTGTGAATGCCCCAACACTGGAAGTCTTTAAGAAGATGTTGGATAGCCATTTGTCTGAAATGCTATAGGGTTTCCTGCCTAGGCAGGAGGCTGGACTAGAAGACCTCCAAGGTCTCTTCCAACTCTAAATTGCTTTTTTTTTTCTTGAAGACGTCCCACTTCTCATCCAAGAAGCTTCTTCAATTCAAGATGAGAAGCAAAATGAACAGACTGACAATGCGGATTAACGATAAAGAAGACACAGACTTTTACAAAGTCTGGGAGAAATTGTACAAATGGCTTGATGAGACAGTGAGGATTCAGATATAAAAGGAGATAGTTGACTAACTTAAAATGATCTAAGCAACAACTCAAATAAACAATACACAAAGACAGAGGGACAAATGAGAGTAGAAATGTATTAGAGGTGAGAATTCACCGTTGAGTAACACCATTAGACCACAACGTTGGAAAAACTTGAAAAGCTGATAGGTAATCCGTTATAACTACCTGCATGGAATTAGCAACCTAGTTTCATACTAGGTAAGGCGAGATGAGCAATGGGAGATGAAAATATGTAAAGAGCTTTATCTATTTTTGTATCTTGTATTTTGTAAATCTTGCCTTTTTTATATATAACTTTCAAATACAGGAAAAAAAAGAGAACCAGGTCATCCCCTGAAGAGGAGAATATGTAAACACAACAATAGCAATAGCAATAGCAGTAGACTTATATACCGCTTCATAGGCCTTTCAGGCCTCTCTAAGCGGTTTACAGAGAGTCAGCATATTGTCCCCAACAATCTGGGTCCTCATTTTACCCACCTCGGAAGGATGGAAGGCTGAGTCAACCCTGAGCCGGTGAGATTTGAACCGCTGACCTGCTGATCTAGCAGTAGCCTGCAGTGCTGCATTTAACCACTGCGCCACCAGATAGAGTGGATGGAGGGAGGAGTAGAAGGAAAGATAGGAAGGAGAGGAGAAAGGAGAGGAATAGGAGAAAGGGAAAGGAGAGAAGAAACGAGGGAAGGAAAGAGGGAGGGAGGGAAGAAGAAGTAGGACCGTTGTAAGATAAGATGGATCTATGGGATGTTAAAAAAGCAATCTTCAAGTATATTGTCAACAGTAGGGAAAAATTGTTATAAATACATATTATTAATAACAGTTATGAGATCATATAATTGTGAATGTATATATGAAATTGATAAAATAAAATAAATTTTTTTTAAAAAAAAGAGAAGCAAAATGTCTCCAAAGAAAAACAGAGAAAGTCCAGTTGCCTCTTGGGAAAAAAAAAAACATCTTTCGGACTTTGTACAGTTAAACTTTCCAGGACTTAACTCTTACAGAGAATAGGAACCTTGGAGTTCTTCCAGTTGAATCTCCTGTTCAAGCCGCAGACACTATACCATTTCAGAAAAAAAAGTTGTCCAGTCCCTTCTGAAAAGCCTCCAGTATTGGAGCATTCAGAACTTCTAGAGGCAAGTTGTTCCATTGGTTGATTGTTCTAACTGTCAGGAAATTTCTCCTTAGTTCTAAGTTGCATCTCTCCTTGATTAGTTTCCATCTCTTGCTTCTTGTCCTGCCTTCTGGTGCTTTGGAGGGGAAGTTGATCTCTTCTTTGTGGCAGCCCTTCAAATATTGAAAGTCTGCTATCATGTCACTCTAGTCCTTCTTTTCACTGGATTAGCCATACCCATTTCCCACAACTCTTCTTCATAAGTTTTAGCCTTCAGCCACCCAATCAACTTCGTTGCTCTTCTCTGCACTCTTTCCAGAGTTGCCACACCTTTGTTTATTAGTGGAAATTTTCAATCTTAATATTTTCCCCTTGAGCTTCGAGGCCTCCAGATACACAAAGATGCCATCTAGCTACACGCTAGGGATGTGCAGTCAGGGGAGGCAGGGGAGGCAGAGCCTCACCACTGTCATCATGAAAAGAAAAAATGTAAAAGGAAAAAGGCTGAGTTAGTTGCTGCCAGAGTCACCATGGATGACTCTGCTTAGCGCTTAACTGTTTAAAAAAGCCTCTTAAAAAGTGCCCTCTACAGGAGGCGGCAGGAGAACGAGGTGCCTCATCTAGTCTTAGCAAAGCTAAGCAAGGATTATAAGCCGAAAAATTCCTGACGTAGATGAGGCACGTCGTTCTCCTGCCTCCTGTAGAGGGCGGTTTTTTTTAGAGGCTTTTTAGAGGCTCTGGCAGCAACTAGCTCAGCCTGACCTCAGTTCTTGCCTTTTTCCTTTTACATTTTTTCTTTCTTTTCATGTTGGCAGGCAAGAGCAGAGTTGAAATCCTCTCTGAAATAGCTGGAAAAGGTGCGTGTGTGGGTCAGAGGGAGGGGGAGGAATTCATAAAGTTTGATTGCATGCAGAGCCACATTGCCTTTTCAAACACACACACACACACACACACACAGACACCGGGAGTTGAAGTTCACAAGTCTAAAAAAATTTGAAACCCCTGTGTCAGTGCCTCACCAGCCATAAACCTCACCGCACGTCACTGCTACACGCAGTGTTCTTTTGTGTGTGTGTGGGGGGGGGGGAGAAATGATGCAAATTGAGTTTTTCCATGAAAAGTAATGAATCTAAAGTGGTGATGGGCTGCACGGCGAGCTTCTCTTAAGCAAGAAAATAGAACTGCAATGAAAATGTCCCAAAGAATGATAAGGTGTTGATTACATGGGTGAGATTTTAATGCTTGGCTTTGAAAAAAGGTTAGTGGGGGAGGTGGGATGGGCCTGGAGATGTTTTTGGAAATGATGAGCATTGTTTTAGGGGTGCCCCACTTTCTGGCCTACTCCGTCCTTCCTTCTCTGTGTTTCCTCGCTTGATTGCCAAGCTGAAAAGCATCAGCAAAATGATGGATTAATTAGCAGAAATCTAAAGCAATTATTTCCCTTCTCTTTCTCCTCTTTTTTAAAGGCCATGTGGGAAGAGAGAGGGAGAGAGAAAGAGAAAGAGGAGGAGGAGGAGGAGATGGGGAAGAGCTTTTTCTCCCTGCGAGATCTTTTCTGCAGCCTTCATTATTACCCCATGGTGAGTTTTGAAAGTCATTTACATAATAGCTCACAAAAATGTACTCAGCGAAACTCTGGGCCCACTTAACATGAGGGATAATTACGCCAAGAGAATGATATTCCTCTGCCAACTCCATTCGCGAGAAACATTTATTTGCCCTCCATTCAGTTCCCCCAAAACTGAAGAGCCATTTGCCATATTGCAGAGGTGTGCATTTTGCAGGTTGCAGAGTTGGGCGAGTCAAAGCCACACTTTGTGTCATCCCCAAATCACCTGGATGCTGGTTTCCCCCCCCCTTTTTTTTCTCCTTCTCCTATATCTCCCGCCTTGGGACTGTTATATCGTCCCATTGGGAGAACCGAGAAGATATAATTACCAGCAGAGTGATGGAGAAGCCTCCAGTTAATGGCCAGCTATTCAAATATCTCCATGTAATCGCCCGCCACAATGTCTCCCCATCGCATACTGTGTTAGGAAAACTCATCGCATGTTTATTATTTTTTCCCCTCTACTGATCCTCTCCTAATGAATTAGTTCTGTACTTCTTTGGGTGAGGAATTAAGACAGAGAGCAAGGTGGTATGATGGCAACCGAGTTATGGTAGAGGAATATTGAGAAAAAATAATGCAATTTAGACCCAACCCCCAACCAAACCAGGAGGCTGCTTATATTTTATTTATTTTATTTTTGGGGGAAGAAATGTCCATCTGGGTTCAGTTCAGGGGTGAAATTCAGCAGGTTCTGATAGGTTCTGGAGAACCAGTAGCAGAAAGTTTGAGTAGTTCAGAAAACCAGAAAATACCACCTCTGGCTGGCCTCGCCCCTGTCTATTCTTTACCTCCTGAGTCCCAGCTGATCTGGAGGGAATGGGGATTTTGCAGTATCCTTCCCCTGGAGTGGGATGGGAAGAGAAATGGGGATTTTGCAGTATCCTTCCCCTGGAGTGGGGAGGGAATGGAGATTATACAGTATCCTTTCCCTGCCATGCCCACCAAACCATGTCGACAGAACTGATAGTAAAAAAAAAAAAAATGAATTTCACCACTGGTTCAGTTTCAAGTGGGGAGAAAGACACTGGAAACATGGAGACTGCATGGAAAGAAGGTTTTAATGGTGGACGGGATGACGTGGTTTGAGGTCCTGGGGGAAAAAGGAGACAGAGATGCTGAGAGTGCCCTGGGTTTTATGGCCTCTCTCGGCTTTTGAATTTGAGCTTGTATTCTGATTGGTTGTCAGACTGCCATGGGGCCATGCAGGTGCAACTCTGTAGGCTGTCCTGAGTCCCAAGCTTGGTTGAGTCTTGCTGGGCAGTGATGTAATGTAATGAAAGGGCTTTGGTCAATCCCACCTATGGCTCTGCCTGAAGGAGGTAGATCTTTGTTATGTAGAATAGGCTGGCTCAGACCTTGATGGTCCATTGACAAAGGGGGGGGATGAGTTTCTGCCTTCCTTTTAAGGGAAATATTCTTCCCTTTTAATATTTCCTAAAATATTTCATTTTTCTAGGAGAGAGGTGGGTGCTAACTTCCTACACTATTAAATACATATCTTAGTGCTTAATAAACATTGTGTGTACTGGGTGTTTAATTTGCTTAACAATACAAATTTACATTCCTCATCCCCACCCCTTTTTTCCAACCATTGGTAAAATAAATTCCATGTTTGATAATATTCTACATCTTCTTTCTGTTTAATTTTCAATGTCTATTTACTGCACAATCTAGTGTCTTCCTGACAATCTCTTCATCTCACGTTATATCTTCATTTTTCCAGTATTGTGAGAATATAATCCTTAACCGCTGTTAAGACATGCAATATTAAATATATAATTTTCTGATCAATTTTTTTTTTCTGATATTATAACTAATAAAAAACAGTTTGGGTTTAAAATCTATACGTTTCTTGATTAGCTTTGCTAGCCACTTGGGTATCTTTGCCCAAAATGTTTTCGCTTTGACATATGTCCACCACATATGATGAAATGTGCCCATTTTTGGTTACATTTCCAACATCTGCTAGACATATTTTTAAGCATTTTACCTAACCTAGCAGGTGGTAAATGCCATCTATGAAACATTTTACGTAAACTTTCTTTATAAGTGGTTGTCATTGTTAATGTATAGTTTCTTTCCCAACCAGCAGGTTGTAAACCAGGGGTTGACAACCTGCAGCTCCAGAGCCACATGTGGCTCTTTCATTCCTCTGCTGCAGCTCCATATCGCTGGTTGGCTCCACAATTGTTGGTTTTTGGGTTAGGACAGGTAGAGGAAAAAGAATGCCACATCTAGTGTAGCAGAAAATGAGACAAGACCAGCTCTTTGTCAGAGGGAGAGGTTTATTTGCGCAAAGGTTGCTACCATCTGACAAGCAAAGTCCATGGGGAAGCAGATTATAATACAAAACAATACAATATCAGAGTTGGAAGGGACCTTGGAGGTCTTCTAGTCCAACCCCCTGCTTAGGCAGGAAACCCTATACCATTTCAGGCAAATGGCTACCCAACATCTTCTTAAAGACTTCCAGAGTTGGGGCATTCAAAACTTCTGGAGGCAAATTGTTCCACTGATTAATTGTTCAAACTGTCAGGAAGTTTCTTCTCAGTTCTAAGTTGCTTCTCTCCTTGATTAGTTTCCACCCATTGCTTCTTGTTCTACACTCAGGTGCCTTGGAGAATAGTTTGACTCACTCTTCTTTATGGCAACCCCTGAGATATTGGAAGACTCCTATCATGTCTCCCCCAGTCCTTCTTTTCATCAGACTAGACATACCCAGGTCCTGCAACTGTTCTTCCTATGTTTTAGTCTCCAGTCCCCTAATCATCTTTGTTGCTCTTCTCTGCACTCTTTCTAGAGTCTCCACATCTTTTCTACATCGTGGCAACCAAAACTGGATGCAGTATTCCAAGTGTGGCCTTACCAAGGTATTATAAAGTGATATTAACCCTTCACGTGATCTTGATTCTATCCCTCTGTTTATGCAGCCTAGAACTGTGTTGGCTTTTTTGGCAGCTGCTGCACACGGCTGGCTCCTATTTAAATGGTTTTCCACTAGGACTCCAAGATCCCTCTCACAGTTACTACTATTGAGCAAGGTACCACCTATACTATACCTGTGCATTTCGTTTTTCTTGCCTAAATGTAGAACCTTACTCTTTTCACCACTGAATTTCATTTCATTAGTTAGTACCCAACATTCAAGTTTGTCTTCTGTATCTTAAGCCTGTCTTCTGGCGTGCTGGCTATTCCTGCCAGCTTCACTTCCCAATTGCGGCAAGAAAGGTCCAAAAGTTCATTTAACAACTGTCTTGCTTAGCAACATCAATGTGCGTCCCAATTGTGGTCATAAGTTGAGAACTACCCCCATGCTCGGCTTCCTTTTCCGTAGACGTTCTTTGTGCATTTAGGCAGCCAAGATAGTGTTAAGGTGAACAGGGCAGTAGGAATGCCATAGGACCTCAGAGACACATAAAGAATTGCAGGACACAATGGACTTATGTATATTTCTGGAGATAAGTAGTGGGGAAAACGAGAGATTTATAGCACCAAAGTAGATATTACCAGCTTATTTATGTCCCTGGCACATGACAACTGGAAGCAGGGGTGCAGGTCATATTTTAACATGAGAAAGAGATCTGTGCATAATGGGAACACATTCCGCATTCTCATACATTATTTTAGGCTGGTTTTGTCATTTCTGGAATGTTCTGGGCTCACAGCTGGCAACAGAAGAGGTTCAAGAGAAGAGGGAAAAAAGGCATAACTTCAAAAAAGAAGAGAGATAACTAGAGCAGAATGACCTATCAAAGCATGCAGGTAGAACTGGACTTACTACCACAACTGAGGCTAAAATTTAAGTGAGATAGTTAAGTGAAATTCCCTCCCCTTTTGCGACCTTTCTTGCCATAGTCGTTAAGCGAATCACTGCAGTTGTTAAGTGGGTAACCCAGTTGTTAAGTGAATCTGGCTTCCCCATTGCTTGTCGGAAGGTCGCAAAAGTGGGATCGTGTGACCCCGGGACACTTCAAACCATCATAAATACATGTCAGTAGCCCAGCACCCAAGTTTTGATCACATGACTATGGGAATGTTGCAAAGAACATAACTGAGAAAAAAAAACATCATAGGTAATTTTTTTCAGTGCTGTTGTAACCTAGAACAATCAGTAAACGATTTTTTGTAACACCTACATTTGTGGTTAACTGAAAATCCTTTACAGACTTTTTTTTTTGCAAGGAAGAAAAAGTGCACTCATGATTTGCATATTTGATCATTGCAAAAAAAATGGATAATAGAAAAAAATGAGCTTTTTGTATTCATAAGTAAGCTAATATTATAAATATATTTGCTCAGAAGAGATTGGAAGTTTCTAATTTTCATTTTTCTCTACACTTTTTATTTTTCCCTTCTCTTATCTTCTTCCCTCCCTCCTATCCATCCATCCGTCCATCCTTTCTTTCATCTTCCTTCCTTCCTTCCTTCCTTCCTTCCTGCCTGCCTGCCTGCCTGCCTGCCTGCTTGCCTGCCTTTATTTCATCTTTTGTTCATTTGTTCCTTCCTTCCATTGTTCTTCCTCCCTCCCTCCCTTCCTCTCATCTTCCTTCCCTCCTCTCATCATTCCTTCCTCTCATCTTCCTTTCTTCCTCTTGCTGTCAGGATTCTGACGAATGTCCTAATGAAATCATGAGCCTCCCTAAATCGACCAATTAGATCGACCAATTAGATCGCACAGACTGGGCCTCCTCCGAATTCCATCTGCCAGTCAATGCCGACTGGCGACCACACGGAGGAGAGCCTTTTCTGTTGCTGCCCTGACCCTATGGAACGAGCTCCCCATGGAGATCCGCACCCTCACCACTATCCAGACCTTCCGCGCAGCCCTCAAGATCTGGCTCTCCCAGCAGGCCTGGGGATAGGCTCCTAATTACCCGCCCGAGTGTTTGTTTGATTGCTGAATGAAAGTTGGGTTTTATTATTTTTCTGTTGTTCACATATTGTTTTGTTTTGACCTTGCACTTCCCCTCCCCTGTGGTTGTAAGCCGCCCTGAGTCCCCTCAGGGAAAAGGGCGGCATATAAATCCCAATAAATACCTAAATACCTAAATACCTAGCCTCCAGCCAAGATTCAAAAGAAATCCAGTTATTTATTAGGAGCAACGTGTCAGCACCTACCCAAATGAAGCCACCTCTGACCCCACGTAATTTACGGCTCCATTATGATCCTCCCTTCCCCCAGGGTGTGTCATAAAACACAATCTCTAATGGAGCCCTTTTGCGGGCTGTAGAGATCGTGCCCCTTCAGCTGCTGCGGATAACCTGGGATACAGCCTTGAGAAAAATATGCATGGAATGTGCTTCTGTGTGTGGCTGCCATGCCATGTCCTCGTTTTCCCATCCCCCCTTTCCTATGGTAACTCAAGAGAAGGCCAGGATGCTTTGCAAGTTTACACTCATCTTCCTTCCCTCCTTCTTCTCATCTTCCTTCCTTCCCTCCTTCCCACCTTCCTTCCTCCCTCTCCCACTCCCCTCTTCCTTACAACCAACCCTCCTTCCTTCCTCCCTCTCCCACTCCCTTCTTCCTTCCTTCCAACCTTCCTTCCTTCCTTCCTTCCTTCCCTCTTTCCCTGATTCCTTCCCTCCCTCCCTCTCATTTACCTTTCTTTCTCTCCTCTGCTTTTTCACTTTTTTGTGTTCATTTCTATCTCCTTTGTAAAACTTTTAAGAATATTTATTTTAAAAAAAGAAACGAAGAAAAGCAACGGAACTTACAAAGTTAAGTGGGTGGGAAGCATTGGAACCACCAAGTTAAGACTACAAAGTGAAGCCCAACTCTTTGTATCAACTTTTCTGGCCTTTGATAGTCTGCAGCGAAGTTCTTCTACAATTATTGAAGGAACCTCTCTTTCAAAAAAACACTTCAAGCATTCATCTGAAAATGTGTCACCGCACAATGATCCCAGGAAGTAAAATAGAAAAATTGTATAAAAGTGTCTCTACCATTGGGGGGGGAGGGGGAATAAAATGCCATGTCTTTTCTGAAAAGCCAAAAAATAATTAATTGTCTTGCCTACTATGCAGTAAACTCACCCCACTATTCAGTTTTCATTTTTTTTTCCCTTGAGAAAAAGTTGACTCAAAACTTTCACAGAACTACGGAACCTTGAGAACAATGGGTGGAACGTTATCGTTTAAAACCCTTCATAGTAGACATTTTGGACAAAAGACTTTGTGGTTGGGTTGAAGACGAGGAGATAACTAGAAATGTTCAGCTCCGATGGGTAAGGTGAAAAATGGTGAAAAAAAAGCAAGGTTCTACATTTAGGCAAGAAAAACAAGATGCACAAGTATAGTATATGTAATACTTTGCTCAATAGTAGTAACTGTGAGAAGGATCCTGGAGTCCTAGTGGACAACCATTTAAATAGGAGCCAGCCATGTGCAGCAGCTGCCAAAAAAGCCAACACAGTTCTAGGCTGCATAAACAGAGGGATAGAATCAAGATCACGTGAAGTGTTAATACCACTTTATAATGCCTTGGTAAGGCCACACTTGGAATACGCCATCCAGTTTTGATCGCCACGATGTAAAAAATATGTTGAGAATTTGGAAAAAGTGCAGAGAAGAGCAACAAAGATGATAATTAGGGGACTGGAGGATAAAACATATGAAGAACAGTTGCAGGAACTGGGTATGTCTAGTTTGATGAAAAGAAGGACCAGGGGAGACATGATAGCACTCTTCCAATATCTCAGGGGTTGCCACAAAGAAGAGAGAGTCAAGCTATTCTCCAAAGCACCTGAGGGCAGAACAATAAGCAATGGGTGGAAACTAATCAAGGAGAGAAGCAACTTAGAATTAAGGAGAAATTTCCTGACCGATAGAACAATTAATCAGTGGAACAACATGCCTCCAGAAATTGTGAATGCTCAAACTTTGGAGATTTTTAAGAACATGTCGGATAACCATTTGTCTGAAATGGTGTAGGGTTTCCTTCCTAAGCAGGGGGTTGGAGTAGAAGACCTCCAAGTCCCTTCCAGCTCTGTTATTCTATTCTAAAGGTCTTTAAAAGTTCAGAGGGAACCCTTAGAAACCCCATAAAAGTTATCAATTTGCAATTCTGAGTATCGCACAAGGCCAAACTAATTCATTACATGGTTGGAGAACTCATCATATTAGCTTAATTTGTCAATGAAAGTCAGTGAAATTATTCCCCGCTTCTCACTTTGCGTACCCTTTGGGGGGGATCTGCTCTGCAGGACCCCCACAATAGCAAAGCTGACCCTTGACCCAGAAAACATTATGGATCCCTGGACTACAGGAATGGCCCGGCTTCATTTAAAAGCACCCTGAGATCTCTGCTGTTTGACCTGAGATAGTTGCATGATATGGAAGCCTATTAAGCATATATGCATGGAAATCATCCAGCACATCCCTAAGCTGAAGACTTCCTTCCTTTGGGCACATGCAAAAATTCTCTCTGGGAGAATTATTCTCTAATCTTTGTTCAGAATAATCAACCATTTCAAATGATGTGGCCATTCAGCTTCCCTGGAGCAATCTCTTCCACATTTAAACTGTTTTCCCAAAGATACAGAGGGTTCTACATGAATATACAGAAGAATCTGCATATTGAATCTGTTGTATATAAGTTTGTAATGCGGCCCCTTGGTCAGTTGGTCAGTCTCCTCCTCCTCCTCCTCCTCCTCCTCCTCCTCCTCTCTTCCACCACCTCCCCATCTATCATGTCTGTCTGTCTGTCTGTCTGTCTGTCTGTCTGTCTGTCTGTCTGTCTGTCTATCTATCTATCTATCTATCTATCTATCAATCAATTTATCTATCTATCATCTATCTCATCTCACCTCATCATCATCTTATCCTATCTTAAAATAATCTCTTTCCTTCCCTCCCTCCCTCCCTCCTCCTTCTCCTTTTTCTTCCTCCTTCTCCTTCCTCTTTTTAGTCCTCCTTCTTCCTCCTCCTTTTCCCTCCTCCTCCTCCTCCTCTCTTCCTCCTCCTCCTCCTCCTCATCTATCATGTCTGTCTGTCTGTCTGTCTGTCTATCTATCTATCAATCAATTTATCTATCTATCATCTATCTCATCTCACCTCATCATCATCATCTTATCCTATCTTAAAATAATCTCCTTCCTTCCTTCCCTCTTCCTCCTCCTCTTCTTCTCCTCCTCCTTCTTCCTCCTCCTCCTTCTCCTTCTTCTTTTTCTTCTTCCTTCTTCCTCCTCCTCCTCCTTGTATTCCTGCAGGTACAGGGTCCACTTTTTGAATCACTGAATGCCACTTTGCATGTTCAGCTGTGTCTCTGCAGCACAGACCCGCAGCGTGCGTACCTTTGTTGATGGTGACTTGCCAACTCTGTTTTGGACACCCACGAGGTTGCCAGCCAGTTGATAGGCAGTCTTGGCCACAGTGGAAGGTGCTGTTCTCTGGACATGTCCATACCCATGGAGTCAGCCTTCTCTCATCTTCTCTCTAATTGGTGCCCGAGCCAAATATTGTCAAATGGTATCATTTGTGATGTGGTCAAGAAGGGTGTTGCCCAATATCCCACAGAGCATTTGCATTTCCATTTGCATATCTTATCTTAAAATGTGCCATGAAAATAGAGCCACGGGTTATCAAATGCCTGAAATGTCTTATTGTTCCATTGCAAAAATCACTTATCTAGTCATCCAGATAAGGACTACAAAACTGAAGAAGCTTATTGGATGAGAAGCAGGGTTGGTTGGTTGGTTGGTTGGTTGGTTGGTTGGTTGGTTGGTTGGTTGGTTGGTTGGTTCGTTCGTTCGTTCATTCATTCATTCATTCATTCATTCATTCATTCATTCATTCATTCATTCATTCATAGTGGTGTCTGGCTGCCTCCATGAAAGGAATTTTTCGGGCGGTCTTATCTTTACCCACGGCACACCTGAATGCAGATAGGCAATCAGGGAAGGCTGCTCTCTTGTCCTTCTACAGTTTATTCGATCATGGGAATCGAGCCGCCGATCTGTCAGCCTTAGCGGCGCACAGACCCAGCATCTTACCATGTGAGCCATTGCGGCCCCTACTGGTTAATTGCCCTCGCTGTTAGGAAATTTCTCCTTAGTTGTAGTTTGCTTCTTTCCTTGATTAGTTTCCATCTGTTGTTTCTCATCTTGCTGAAGCATCTTCTGGTTGGGCTGAAGTATGGACTTCTTGTGGACTGGATTTGCATACAAAAGTCTTGGAGGGGATGCGCTATCTAAGGGTTCTTTGCAGGGGTGGGCTTCAAAAACTGCAGCAATGGGTTTACTGACCCATTGCTGGATGGGTTTGGCCATGGTGGGCATGGCCTAGTCATCCTCCTGCACAGAGGTGGGTTCCTACCAGTTCACACCTATTCGGTAGAAACGGTTCGCCAAATCTACCGAACCGGTTAGAAGAGGTTTCACCAGTGGACCCGGAAAGCAGGCCACACCTACAGAAGAGGTTCCAAAACAATTTGAAACCCACCACTGGTCCTTGGATATGATTATTCTACACTGTCATGCTCATATTTATAATACTCAGTGCCTCTGTGAAAGGTAAGGATGACTACTGCGTTTGTGGTGCAATCAGAACATTGCGTGTGTTGAAGTTGTTTTAACGCAAACCAAAGATGCCTTTTAAAAAAACAAGTTTACATCCTATTCTTATGCATGCCAGTGCTGTGGGTGAGGTAATTTAAGGTGGTTCTGACAAGTGTCATCGGCATCTTCATATCCGGTCACATGGGCAGCAAGCCACTCCCATCTGGTCACATCGGCAGCAAGCCACTCCCACAAAGGAGGCCACACCCACAGAGTAGGTTCGAACAATTTTTGAAACCCACCACTGCTCCTGCACCATGGTGTGTGTGTTTGCCCTCTCCAGGCTCTAGAGGTTTTCCTTGAGCCTCCAGGAGGGTGAAAACTGCTTTACCTGGGCTCCAGAGGCCCTCCAGAGGCCAGAAACAGCCCATTTTTGGATTTCCAGAACCTCCAGTTGAGCCATTTCCCTCCCTGAGCCTCCGCACAGGCCCTACACTTACCTGGCATAGATGAATGGGCTGCGTGGAGGCTCCTGGGAGCGGGAAGGATGAGGCAGTGTGGGCAGGGCCAGCCAGAAGTGTGATTTGGGGGTTCACCAAACTGCACAGAATCATCGTTAGAGGATCCCACGAACCCGTGCGAATCCCCCAGCAGCCCATCCCTGGTTCATTGCCTATTTATAGAAGATAAACAACTAAAGAGTGACAAGTCATTGTGAAGCTGAAGGGAAAGGATGAAGGGGGAGGAATTGAAAGAAAGAGACAGAGAGAGACTGGTGGGATGGAAATCTCATAGCATTTGACAGCTATGCTCAGTTCTTCCCAGAGGATGAAGTCACCTGGGGCAAGCAAAAGAAGAGAGACCATTAAACTCGAGTATTTTTTTTTCAGGATTCTTCAGAGCTGCTAGAAGTTTATAAGGAACAGCCAGAGGTGTCAGAATACAAAAGAAAAGCTGCAGTTGACAATTCGGTTAGTCCAGAGAGGTTATTGTGTTGTCCAGGACTGGAAAACCAGGACATTCTGCAGAGCCAGTTGGAGTGAGGATTCACCCTGCCTCTCAAAAAGATCTAGATTGTAATTGATTTATGTAGTCATTATGTGTTGTTGTTAGTTGCAAAGTCGTGGATGTTTTTAATAAAAGTCTGAATGGTCACTTATCTGAAATAGTACAGGTTTTCCTACTTGAGTAGGGGGCTGGATGAGAAGACCTCCAAGGTCCCTTCCAGCTCATTCTACTTTTCTAAAGTAGAAAAACTGTTGTTGTTAGTTGTAAAGTCGTGTCCAACCCATCGCAATCCCATGGACAACATTCCTCCAGGCCTTCCTGCCTTCTACCATCCTCTGGAATCCATTTAAGCTCACACCTACTGCTTTGGTGAATCAATCCAGTCACCTGATTCTCTGTCATCCCTTTCTTCTCTTTCCCAGCATGAGGCTCTTCTCCAGGGAGTCCTTCCTTCTCATTAGGTGGCCAAAGTATTTGAGTGTCTTCTTCAGGATCTGGCCATCTAAAGAGCAGTCAGTGTTGATCTCCTCTAGCACTGGCCAGTTTGATCACCTTGCAGTCCAAGGGACTCACAGGGGTCTTCTCCAGCGCCAAAATTCAAATGCCTCAATTTTTGGCGCTCAGCCTTCCTTATGGTCCAACTTTCACAGCCATCCATTACCACTGGGCAAGCCATAGCCTTGACTACACACATTTTTGTTGGCAGAGTGATGTAACGGGTTCCAATTTACATGAAAGCTGGAACATGTCCACTAAAGTAAAAACAAGGATAGAGGAAGTTCAAACAGCATTCTTCAAAAGGGAAAAGGTCTTCTGCAATGATGACATAAGCCTAAAATTGAAAATCAGGCTTGTCAGATGCTACATATTTTCTATCCTGCTCTCCGGAGTGGAGAGTTGGTCTCTGACAGAAAGCCTCTTAAAGGGACTAGAAGCATTTGAAATGTGGATTTACAGGTGGCTTGCTACGAGTAAGTTGGGTTGACAAAATCAGAAATGAGGAGATGATAAGCCATCTGGGAAAGCCAAGGGAAATAATCAAAAGCATAAAAAAGCGAAAGTTAGAATATTTTGGACATGTAATGCGACACATGGAAAAATGTGGCATTCTTTACTTAAACCTCCAGGGAAAGATTAAAGAAGAAAAACTTCATGGCTTCAAAATCTAAGGGACTGATTTGGACAAAACTCAACAGCACTTTTTCATGCAGCTATTGATAAATGTAGGATCGCCAACATGATTGCCAACGTCCAATGACGGATATGGAAGAGGAGAAGGAGGAGGAGGAGGAGGAGGAGGAGGAAGAAGAAGAAGAAGCAGAAGCAGCAGCCCAAAGCCAACTTGGGTTTGTCAAAAACCAGATAGAATCATAACTGGCTGACCAACCACACTCAACATGTAGTCGTCAATGGAACTGCATCTTGTTTGAAAACTGTTTTATTTCATTTTCAATTTCAATTTATACAATCACTTATATACTGTGCAATTAAGAAAACAATAAACACAACTCATCTTCTATTCCACCATGGAAAACCAACATAACATTTCAATCCTCCATACACCCTTTCTTCTCCCCCTCCAACTTTCATTTCTCCTCTCCAACGTTCCCCTCTTCTACTTCCCCTCCCACTCAGACGTTCCTTTCTCCCCTTCCCTCCATCTCACCCTCCTTACATTCCCCTCTCACTCCCTCTCTACTCCTCCCTCTTCTTTCCCTCTACTCCTCACTTTGGTGTATTTCTACTATTCATTAATCTATTCGATTTGTATTTTACACTAAAATTGAAAGAAAAGAAAAAAAAAGGAAAAGAGGAAAAAAAGAAAAAAGAGCAACAGTATACAAGTGCATTCTTATTATTTTGAAAATTGAAACTATATTTCCCCCCTCCCCCCTCCCCCCCAGTAAACCCCCCTCCCTAACCCCCTTCCGACTTCCCAGATCCCATACCCGGCATAGCTTTTATCAAACACAGTCTGGAGTATATTAAAACCAAGTAGATTAAAAATTAAAAGATAAAAGATAAAGGAAAAAAGAAAGAAATAAAAAAAACAACAAAAAAAGGGAAAAATCAATAAACTCTCTACATTGAGCTCAGCTTCCCATCATTATTGAAACTTAAACAATGCACATCATTCCTAATCTCAATTAATTTATTACTTGCAGGATTTCAAACTGTATTGAAACCAAATAAGTTGATCAAATGGAATTCTACTCTAGCTAGGGGCCTTATCTCTTTATCTAAATATCTGTCCATTTCCAAACCTTTAATTTGTCCCTTTTACCTCCCTCTCTATAAAGCAATTTAAACACATCTCAAATACTTCTCTCGGTTTCCTTTTCCGACTCTTCTCATCCTGCCTCTACCCGTGTCCATATATATATTTTATTTTCATCCATACTCCTCTCATATTTGCTCCGCCTTCCTGCAGACTCCCTGGGTATATCCTTCCAAACATTATATTCAAATAACAGTTTATATAAGAATCAACTTGCTTTCTGGCTCAAAATAAGCTCTAATTGAACCTTCACTACCCTCCCGTCTACACCACACTTCCCAACTCCATTCAACCTAAACCACAATCCAGGAACATCACGATCTCCGCCCTCCTCACCCTAGAAAAAAAAACATAAACAATTTATATAAAAGTTCAGAGTTATCCATCAAGTCTTTTTTAAGTCCCATACAATATATTTTCCGAGGAAATCAGCATCACTTCTTTCAGCCTTAATGTCTCTTCATCGGTATACAACTATACCATTTTATACAAGACAGAAGTCTCAAAGTATTATTCAAATTAAAAATTAAGCGGATGTTTTGGAAGCATAACTAAAACCTTGTTCTCTGCTCTTCTGCCCTTCTGGAGGGGGAAAGTGATACCTCCCGCCTTGTAGTTGTGTGTTTTGTTGTTTCTCTTCTACTTCTCCTTGTCTTTCTCCACGTCCGGGTAATTCAGGAAGTCCCGCCTTTAGGATCTTATAGTAAAAGTCTCGGGCTTCCCAAACAGAGTTGAGGCGATGTTTTTGGTCATCAAATGTAACTGTAATACCAAATGGCACATCCCATCTGTACTGTATCTGAATATTTCTGAGTTCTTTAGTTAGAAAAGCATAGTCTCTCCTGGCTCTTAACATTTGGGGTGGTATTTCTTTGAAAACGATCAAGTCCTGTCCATCAATTCGCAGCCTGTTATTATAAAACTCTTGTAATATCGCATTTCTGGATTCTCTTGTAGCAAAATATATAATTATATCTCTCGGAAGCTGTCTCTGTTTTGCTGCCCACGAATTATGGCGGTAAATTTTTTGGATCTGCCAATCAAAGTTGAGTCCCGGACTTCCCACCAAACGACTGAAAGCCTCAAAAAAGGTCTGTTTCAAATTCTCCTGTTCATTTTCACGCAATCCCCTGACTCTTATTGCAAACGCAGTCTTTTTATAATTTGTCATAACAAGTTGTCTTTCTGCGTTTTCAACTTCCTGTTGCAACATTTCAATTTTAGATGTCAGGTTAGAGTTAACTTCCTCCAAGAGCTCCAGTTTATCTTCCATTCCAGCAATATAATCTGTCATTACAGTTATGACCCCGATCATAACCTCCTTTGTTTGAGCAATCTTGGCATCAAGCTTGTCACATAAGTCCGAAATAAATTGCTTCATTTCCTCTCTAAGTTCTTTAAGAGTTTCAAAAAGAAATTCTTTCGTTAACAACTCTCCAGTAGAGGGTGTAGAAGGCAAGAGCTGTGGTTTTGTAGCAATTGCTTGGGATGTGTTGTTAAAAAAACATCACGACTGCTTTGATTTCGGAGCCATCATAAAAAGAAAACAAACAGAGTGTCTGCTCACGTTGGTTTAAGATAAGGTACTTTCAATAAACTTTTGGCAATTGATAAAACGAAGTCTTCAAGGAATCAGGGCTGATTAAATATATCATATATCAAATGCGGAAGCTATAAAATCGCCATTTTGAAAACAGTTACACAAAGGAGTTTTTTATAAAATTGAAGCTGGTATTTTGAATAATAATAAAAAAAAAGGGTTCTCAGGAATGGTCGCTGCTCGGATTGATTTTAAGTAACTTAGTTTCAAAAATTTGTCCTGGGGGGGGGGGGGTGACCTGCCTTGAGCTGAAAAAAAAACAGCTGAGAAGATCTGGCCGGAGTAAAAAAAAACAACTCAGCTTTTGTTGAACCTTCTTCTCCGTTCACAGCCAAAAAAAAAAAAAAAAGCTGTGAACTACAAAGAGGATTCTAACGACTGAGTTCCTCCCTGCTTCTTTCTTGCCTGAAAGAAGAGATATCTATAGATCTTGTAGATATACGAACCAGAACTCTGAGGGCAGCTCCGTTGAGCCACCGGCGACGTCAGGCCCCTCCCCCCGGAAGTCCAATGGAACTGCATCTTCATGGAGGGAAGTATGCAGTGGAGTATCCCAAGGCTCTGTTTTAGGCCCAGTACTCTTCAACATCTTCATCATTGATTTGGATGAGGGAATAAATGGGGAGTCCCCTCAGGGAAAAGGGCGGCATATAATTAAAGTTAAAATCCAAAATCTAAAAATCCAAATTTGCAGATGACACCAATCTGGCAGGAATAGCCAACACTCAAGAAGGCAGGCTTAAGATACAGAAGATATCTGTACAGATATTATTATACATAATAAAATGAAATTCAATGGTGAAAAGAGTAAGGTTCTACATTGAGGTGGTACCTTCCTCAATAGTAGTAACCGTGAGAGGGATCTTGGAATTCTAGTGGACAACCATTTAAATATGAGCCAGCAGTGTGCGGCGGCTGCCAAAAAAGCCAACACAGTTGTAGGCTACATAAAAAGAGGGATAGAATCAAAATCACATGAAGTGTTAATACAACTTTATAATGCCTTGGTAAGGCCACACTTGGAATGCTGTGTTCAGTTTTGGTCGCCACAATGTAGGAAAGATGTGGAGATTCTAGAAAGAGTGCAGAGAAGAGCAACAAAGATGATTAGGGGATTGGAGACTAAAACATATGAAGAACGGTTACAGGAACTGTCTAGTTTAATGAAAAGAAGGACCAGGGAGACATGATAGCAGTGTCCCAATATCTCAGGGTTGCCACAAAGAAGAGGGAGTCAAGCTATTCTCCAAAGCACCTGAGGGTAGAACAAGAAGCAATGATCATTAATGATGCAGGAGGGGGTGCACAGGTAAACCCACCAGTGGCTGGCCAGGTTAGGTGGTCTTAATAGAATGCACCTTATAAATTCATATTAGCTTGGCTTTTCATTCTAGTGCCCTGGAGTTCCAAAGTTGACTTTTAGCTGGAGTGAACTTTCTCCCCAACTTCCTCATAAGTATTAAAAATAGGGCTGAACAGTGTGGCAAGACCCTGTAAAGGAGGGGCACAGTAAGCCAGGCGTGGGTGAGAGATAGAACAGACATAAAAACTGCTGACAGCTTAAGACATTATAGGAACTTCTCTTTTTTGTATTTCTCCTATGTACTTTGCTGTAACATTCCAAATGAACTTCTGCTTTTCGAAATGTCATGCTTGTCTCGTGTATGGAAACGCCTTGAGAATGCACAGTGTGGAACACGGCATAAAAGTAGCATCCTGGGCAGAGCCCAGGCAGTTCAGATTTTGGTGTGTGAACACGCTGAACTCGATGCATCAAATAAACCTGTTTCTCTCACCTTCGTGGTCTTCGTGGTTGAGTCCTGGTCTTTCATAAGTAGATTACAAACCTCAATCTGCTGCAACAGGATCGCCAACAGGATCATCTACATCCGATGATGGATATGGCATAAAAAGAAGAAGTCATTAAATGAATTTCCATAACCTTCATCTCTGGTCTATTTTCTTTTCAAACTCATCAAACTCCATCATAATGCTTCTTCTCGGTGATACTCTAAAGTTTTCTGGCAAAAGCAGGATTAAATTCACAGCTTTAGCTCAGCCCTTCCAAATTGTGAACATGGTCCAATTTTGCCATTCTGTTGTAGATTTATTGGTGTCTTTGAGCTCAACCCATGTTTGTGGCATGGTCAACTCATGGATGAAGGCTCGGATATTTCCTTGCAGGATTTGTTGGCTCAGTCAGAAAATGTGGAGCACTTTGTGATTGTGAGCCTTCCAGGTTTTCTGTCGAAAAAATGCCCCCACATCCTAATACTGCTATCTGTATGCTTCATATGTTTTTATTGGAACGAGATGTTTCACTTGCTCCCAATACATCATTTCTTATTAATGCCAAAATGTTCTACTTGCATCTCGTCTGTCTACAGAGCATTGTTCCAAAATCTGCTGGGTCATCCAAGGGGTCATTGGAAAGCTTGGGATGAGTTACGGTGTCTTTTTCTGGACTGCAATGGCTTTTATCCTTACTTGTCCTCTTCGTGTTTCATTCGATTTTGATTCGGCTCATTTTCCCCTAGAGGGGGAAAATCAGCTCTATTTATACTCATTTAACTGTTAAGTGTGCCTAGATGCCAATTTTTCTCCTCCTCCTCTTCATCATCTCCTCCTCCTCTGTCCCCTCCTTCTCCTTTCTCCCCCTTCTCCTTTCTCCATGTCCTCTATCTCCATCTCCTCCTCTTCCATCTCCTCCTCCTCTCTCCCCTTTCTCCTTCTTCTCCTTTCTCCGCCTCGTCCATCTCCATCTCCACTTCCACCTCATCCTCCTCTCTCCTTCTTATCCTCCTCCTCCCCTTCTCCATCTCCTCCTCTCTCCCCACCTTCTCCTTTCCCCTCCTTCTCCTTCACATTTCTCCTTCTCTCTCCCCTCCTTCTTTTTCCTTGTTCTCTTTTTTCCTTCCCCTTCTCCTCCTCCTGCTCCCCCTCCTCCATCTGTCTCCTCCTCTCTGCCTTTCTTTTTCTTTCTCCTTCTCCTTTCTCCTCCTCCTCCTCTTCCATCTCCTCTTCCTCTTCCTCAGCTCCTTCTTTTCCTTTCTCCTTCTCATGTTGCTTTCTCCTTCTCCTGCTCCTCCTGAAAAATTTCCATCTTTTTTCTTGTTTGCCCTGTATATGCCAGAGATGTGATTTTTTTTCTGGGGAAGATGGCATTTTTACAATACATCTGTTGGTCTTTCTATTATTGTTTTGCACTGTCCTCAACCAATCAAATAGTACAATGACATCTCCAGAATGCAAGCTCTGACATTATTCTCCTTCGGCTGGGATAACATCAGTTTGCATAGCCCCATTGTTATCAGCAGGCGACAGGTATGTCAACAACAGAAAGAGATTTGATTTAAGGAAGGTTAACAATCAATGGTTTAAGGGGGGAAACCTTAAAAAAATGTTGGGCTACTTGCAAGTCACTACTTTATCTCCTTGAAAGTCTATCATTTCAACGTCTAGCAAAATGGGTGAGGGGAAATCCTGGTGTTTTCTTGATCTTGCTGGACATTCCTTCTAAATAAGCAATAATATTTATATTTATATTAATAATATAGACGTAAAGAACTGAAAGGATCCATTTGTAGAATAGCCAATGATTTGTGCCCTATGGGTGGGGGGAAGCAGGTCTTTATTATCATTCCATTCTTCTGGTGGGAAGTTAGTTGGTTTACGTAACTGTCATTGTACCTAGTACAATGAAATGAAATGTGATCTTCAGTGTACACTGAGAGTTCAGGTTGTGGTTGTTAAGGAATCAAGTGTGGTCATTAAGCACAACATCACGTGGTGGCTGGTTTCCTCATTGACTTGACTTATTGGAAGCTGGCAGTGAAGACCACAAGTGGGGATGATGTGACTGTGGCAGAGGTGTGTTCCTACCAGTTCAGTAGGAAGCTGCCAAGTTGACTCAGGTCAACGTTTCAATGGCAAAGTTTGCCGATAAAGCTCAAAATGCAAGGGAAGTTATGCACCTCTTCAAGTGCATGGTAAAATGTTTGACAAAATGTTTGCATACCAGGCTTCAGTGCAGAAGAAAGGACCCGGTGACGTTTAGCTGGGAGGGGAAAGTAGGGAGGAGAACAAAGGAGGAAAGATCTGTTGACAGTTTTCAAGTCCCTGAAAAAGATGCCATGAAAGAAAGAAAAAAAGAAAGAAAGAAAGAAAGAAGGAAGGAAGGAAGGAAGGAAGGAAGGAAGGAAAGAAAGAAAGAAAGAAAGAAAGAAAGAAAGAAAGAAAGAAAGAAAGAAAGAAAGAAAGAAAGAAAAAGGTGGGAGGCGGAGGAAGGGGGAGATCGCTTACCAAAGGGAATAGAGAAGGCATTGCACAAGGCTGCTTTCCAGCATGGCTTAGAGGCTGTAACTTGTGACATAAATAATTCTCTTATAAGGAAGATCAGACTGTTTTCTTGCAAAACTCATAGGAGTTACAGAAATAGGTGGGGAGAAACATATTTTGCTGTTCCCTGCAGATGAAGATGCTTGGGGACATCCGCAGGGGTAGGCTTCAAAAATTTCAGCAATGGGTTCTCTGCTGAGTGGGTATGGCCATGGTGAGCATGTCCTAGTCGGCTTCCTGCACCATGATGGGGGCAGTGGTGGGTGTCAGGCCTGCAGCCATCTTTTCTTTTGGATCTTAGGCCTGCCACCCCTTCTATTATTTTATTATTATTATTGTGGGAAAATGGGAGGGGGGAATTGTACAGAGTTAGATGCTATGTAGCCATAACAGCATTCTTTCTAGAAAGCCAAGGTCATTATCCTTTGTCTCTTCACCTCTGCACCTGATCGGAACTGGATGGGTGGAACTGCCAGCATGGCAGTGGAAGATTGGACCATGTGATGGACTTGTGGATGTGGGGGCAAGATCTTGAATTTTCAACTGGGTGGGAAAACCGGGAAGCTTTCAGATTCAGGTTTTCCCAGGTGTGCCAACATGGCTCTCTTAATAAATTGGAACTTTGAGCAATACTTTGCCTTGCACTCTGATTTAATTTTGGATGCTATTTGGAACCTTGACAGTGGGATTCAATATTTTTTTTACTACCGGTGAAGTGGCGTGGCTTTGTGGGCAAGGCTTTGTGGGCATAGCTTTGTAGGAATGGCGGTGGAAGGATACTGCAAAATCCCCATTCCCTCCCCACCCCACTAATCTGCTTTCCAGCTCCGTTCTCCTGTTCGGGGCAACAAAAGAAGATCATCTGGGAGGCAGCAGGGGCAGGGCCAGCCTATTTGCTGGTTCTCCGAACTACTCAAAATTTCTGCTACCGGTTCTCCCAAACCTGTCAGAACTGGCTGCATACCACCTCTGTGAGAATGGACACATCTTGTATACATGAATACATCTCTTTAAGAACTTGGCACAATTTACAATAATACAATAACAGAGTTGGAAGGGACCTTGGAGGTCTTCTATTTCTACCCCCTGCCTAGGCCGGAAACCCTATATAGTTTCAAGCAAATGGCTATCCAACATCATCTTAAAGACGTCCAGTGTTGGAGCATTCACAACTTCTGGAGGAAAGCTGTTCCACTGATTAATTGTTTTAACTGTCAGGAAATTTCTTCTCAGTTCTAAGTTGCTTCTCTCCTTGATCGGTTTCCACCCATTGCTTCTTGTTCTACACTCAGGTGCCTTGGAGAATACTTTGACTCCCTCTTCTTTGTGGCAACCCCTGAGATATTGGAACACTGCTATCATATCTCTCCTAGTCCTTCTTTTCATTAAAGTAGACATACCCAGTTCCTGCAACTGTTCTTCATATGTTTTAGTCTCCAGTCTAATCATCTTTGTTGCTCTTCTCTGCACTCTTTCTAGAGTCTCAACATCTTTTCTACATCGTGGTGACCAAAACTGAATGCAGGATTCCAAGGCATTATAAAGTGGTATTTACACTTCACATGATCTTGATTCTCTCCCTCCCTCTGTTTATGCAGCCTAGAACTGTGTTGACTTTTTTTTGGCAGCTGCTGCACACGGCTGGCTCCTATTTAAATGGTTCTCCACTAGGAGTCCAAGATCCCTTTCACAGTTACTACTATTGAGCAAGGTACCACCTATACTGTACCCATGCATTTCGTTTTGTTGCCTAAATGTAGAACCTTACTCTTTTCACTATTGAATTTCATTTTATTAGATAATGCCCAATGTTCAAGTTTGTCAAGATCCTTTTGTATCTTGAGCCTGTCTTCTGGAGTGTTCTCTATTCCTGCCAGGTTGATGTCATCTGCAAATTTGATGAGTTCTCCATTTATTCCCTCATCCTGATCATTAATGAATATGTTGAAAGCAACAGAGGACAGGAAGGCCTGTTATGCTCTGCACCATGAGGTTGTGAAGAATCAAACACAACTTAGCTTAGCAACAATCTTTAGCCATCGTAGTGTGTTTGCTGGATAAACTGATTCAGAAGGAAGCAAAGATGTGGCTCTGAGGAAGATCAAATAGGGAGGAAATTGATATTCAGCCGGTTCGACCTGGTTTGGCTGAACTGGTAGCAGAAATCGCAGATGGGTTCGCACACCCACCCTGTCTCTATGTTGTCCTATTTAGGCACATTTTTGAGGCCGGACACATGCACGTAAGGCACATGTGTGAGCAAAGTTCATGAGCACTGGGCTCATGCGTGGAAGGGTGCACGTGCCCGCAAAGCAGGTGCATGTGTGTGAAGCAAGCAGGTACGCACACGGTGAATCACTGGTAACAAAATGTGAAACCCACCACTGATAGGGAGCCTAGATGACTATGAATGGTCAGTTCTGTACCATTCCTTCAATCTGCCCTTCCCAATTCTCAACCGAAGCACATGCCTATTTAATTGGGGTTTTCCATGTTTCCTGACAAGTGCATCAGTGGCCCCAATTTTTTTTTTTCATCTCTCCTTTGCATTCTTTCCCATCTGCCCCAATTCACACATTTAAACTCTGGGCAGTCAGCAACCATGAAAATAAAATCACAATATCCCAACAACAGCCACTCAAAGACAAGAGCAAAAAACACCGTTAGGGCACATTGGTGTATGCTCCACATCCCCGGATTTGTTCACAAAACACCTGGGTCCCTGATGGCTGAGGGGAAACATGTTGAGTTTACTTGGTAAAAAAAAAAACACAATCTTAAGGTGGCCAGAACATTGCATGAAGGTCTAGAGAAATCAAGTTTCATAGACTGCTTTAAAAATATTTTTGAAATAATCCTTGTAATGTTGTGTTGAGTATTTCTGTCTTCTTCTTCTTCCTCTTCTTCTTCTTCTTCTTCTTCTTCTTCTTCTTCTTCTTCTTCTTCTTCTTCTTCTTCTTCTTCTTCTTCTTCTTCTCCGTCGTCTTCTCCTTCTCCTTCTCCTTCTCCTTCTCCTTCTCCTTCTCCATCTTCTGCTTCTGCTTCTGCTTCTGCTTCTTCTCCCTCTCCTTCCCCTTCTCCTTCTTCTCCTCTCCCCCTCCCCCCCTCCTCCTCCTCCAACTCTTCCTTCTTCTTTCTTCTTCCCCTTCCCTCCTCCTCCTCCTCCTCCTCCTCCTTTTTCTTCCTCCTCCTCTTCTTCTCTTCCTTCCCCCCTCTCCTCTCCTCCTCGTGGCACGACAAAACCGTGCTCGACTAAGCCGCGCCCGATTAAACCGTGTTGCTGATGTCATCAACAGGGCAACAACAGTGAGCGCGGAGAAAGAAGGGCGCTTTAAATAGCGCTTTGAAAGCAAGCCGCTTCAACTTAAGGTAAGGGTTAGGTTTAGGGTTAGGGTTAGGGTTAGGTTAATGGTTAGGTTAAGGGTTAGGGTTAGGGTTAGGGTTAGGTTAAGGGTTAGGGTTAGGTTTAGGGTTAGGTTAAGGGTTAGGATTAGGTTTAGGGTTAGGTTAAGGGTTAGGTTTAGGGTTAGGTTTAGGGTTAGGTTAAGGGTTAGGTTTAAGGTTAAGTTTAGGATTAGGTTTAGGGGGGTTAGGGTTAGGTTTAGGGGTTCATTTTAGGTTTAGCGTTTACAGCGTGCTTCTGTCTCTGCGCTGTTGTCGCCCTGTTGATGACGTCAGCTACGCGGTTTCGTCGAACACGCTTTAGTCGAATGCGGTTTTGTGGTGGAACCCTCCTCCTTTCTCCTCCTCCTCCTCTTTCTCCTCTTCTTGCACATCTGGTGGCCTTAACTATCATTGTTTGATGCTGTTCTAGCATGTCTGATGTTGCCTGACCATCTTCTTCTGCGCCTGCCTCACATTCTTTAACTTTCTCCCCTTTTTCTATATGACTTGCGCAATATGGAATCTACAATGCATCTCAGAAATATATGTCCTGCTTCTGCCATAGAATATTTCCCCCTCCATCTGGAAAATAAGCACATCAAGGAAAGGAGCTGGTTTAGGATACCTGTGAGTTTTCTTAGTGCAGGGGATTTAGCTGGCGGACCTCAGGTATCCTCTAATGCACAGAAAAAATGAGATTATGCAAAATGGATGTGAATTTTCAGAATGCTGTTCACGTTCTAAACATTTTCTTGGCCCCAAATTAGCTCATCTTGGAAAAAATGTGAGCATATGTGAATTGGTTAGTCCGGGAAATGAAGCAGAGAGTGGTTTCACTATGAATATTTTATTTGAGCTCAGGAAGGAGTAAGGGCCAACAGATTTGAAAGAATCTGATCGGGAAGTCTCTCTCTCTCTTAGGCAGCCTTCTGCTATTGTCAACATGTATGCCTGGATTTAGGCAATGAACCTGAAAATCATATCTTTGCCAATGCCCTAAAGCGGATGACAAACAAATGCAGATGTGAGATGGAAGCCCACCAGCTGCTGAAAACACCACATCAATATCCTAAAGGAACCCATTCCTGATCAGAAAGAAACTTAATTTCGGCTATAAAGAATTTGATTATCTATTGTTCTACCAAATGTGATTAATGTTTTGCGGTGATTAATCAACTGCAAAATATATAATTATACCATCTGTATTTTTCCATCTTCTTGTCACTTAAGAATTCCTTCGGGGTACTTGGGCAAAATGGAAATAAGATGTGTTGAGAGAGCTTTTCACACACACACACACACACACACACACACACACACACACACACATGGTCGCTGGAGCAATCTGAAAATGCAAAATGGGCTCGCATTAACTTTCATGGGGAAATTTTTCGGTTAGCAAAGTTAGGTCCACACCAACTGATTGTGATGCATTTCCATTCTATCCTTTGATTCGGGGTCTATCCATAAACTATTTAATCTGTCTTAGAGATCCTTCTCCCATTTCAATAATTTTGCTTGGAGTGGGAGATATTTGTGGGGAGGGAGAGAAGATGCTCGCATGGTCTCACAAACAGACCATAGAAATGGATATAATTGTGTCTTGGATGTAAGGGTAAAGGTCCCCCTCGCACATATGTGCTAGTCATTCCCGACTCTAGAGGGCAGTGCCCATCTCTGTTTCAAAGCCGAAGGGCCAGCGCTGTCCGAAGACATCTCCGTGGTCATGTGGCCGGCATGACTAAACACCGAAGGCGCACAGAACACTGTTACCTTCCCACCAAAGTGGTTCCTATTTTTCTACTTGCATTTTTATGTGCTTTCAAACTGCTAGGTTGGCAGAAGGTGGGACAAGTAATGGGAGCTCACTCCACTATGTGGCACTAGGGATTCAAACTGCTCACCTTTCTGATCAACAAGCTCAGTGTCTTAGCATTTGAGCCACCACGACACTCATTCATAAATCATTCATAAATACTCATTCATAAATCCTGAGCATTTAGGCCCCATGAATTGGCCTCTGCAAATTCAACCTGAGCAGAATCTTGACTAGAATTAACCAAATAGCAGTGTTGGAAAGGACCTTGGAGGTCTTCTAGTCCTACCCCCTGCTCAAGCAGGAGACCCTACACCAGGGCTGTCAAACTACCAGCCTGAGGACTGGATGCATCACACTCTGGCCACACGCACACCAAGCTTAGCAAAGGGGGAAGCAGTCCCAATATGTCACATGATGGCATTGTGGCGATGTGAGTTTGACACCTCTGCCCTATACCATTTTAGACAACTGGTTGTTCAATCTCTTCTTAAAAACCTCCAGTAATGAAGCACCAGTGGTGGGTTACAACCGGAATGCCCAGGAGCACCAGGTACCGTTGCTGTACGGTGTTCCGGAGGGCCCACCTGCCCACCTGTGCTCCTTACCAGTAATTGAGGTTTTCGGGGCTTCTGAGCACACAGACAGAGTGTACAGCACCTGCATGATGCTCCGCCGAGCAGCTGGAGTGTCGTGGAGGCATTGCAGAGCGTCGCGGCTGCACGCATTCATGTGGTGGACGCCCGGCCCCATTGCACCATACCGGTTGCAAAGGGATCTGGAACCCACCACTGTGAAGCACCCACAATTTCTTCTGAATGCAAGAAATTGGTTGATTGTTCTCATTGTCAGGGAAATTCTCCTTATTTCTAAGTTGAAAGTCTGTAGAGATTCTCAGTCCTCCAGGTCATGGTTATCCCAAAGGTGCTTTTTCAGGAGGCAACTGGACTTTCTTCTTTTTTCTTTGAAGATGTTTCACTTCCCATCCAAGAAACTTCTTCAGCTCTAACTGGATGATGGAGAATGGAAGGATTTATGCTCCTTGCAGACAGCTGGTCATTTGCATTATTTTAGAGGGTCATTGAGGCCACTTGAAGGTTTGTCTGTGTCCTCAGAGTCACCTGAGTGGTGCAAATGGTTCCTGTAGTCTGCAATTTTTCCCCCTCTGGAAACCCATTCCTATTCCCACCCCATTCGAAGGGTCTTCATCCCAAATTGTATAGCTAAATGTCTGTAAAGATTCTCAGTCATCCAGGTCATGGTTGTCCCAAAGGTGCTTTTTCAGGAGGCAACGTGACCTTCTTGTTTTGTTTTTCTTTGAGTTCTCATCCAAAAAACTTCTTCAGGTTGTCTAGTCAAAGCTAAATTCAACTTAATCCAACCCCCTGCTGGGTCACGAGACCCTATACTATATGTTAGATTAATGATTGTGCAGTTTCTTTTTGAAAGCCTCCAGTGATGAAGCACCCAGAACTTCTGAAGGCAAGCTATTCCATGGGTTGATTGGTTCTCACCATTAGGAAATTTCTCCATAGTTCTAGGTTGCTTCTTTCCTTGATGAGTTTCTGCCCATTTTTTTAAAAATTTTTTTGTCTTGCCTTTTGGTACATTTTTGAAATAGTTTGATCCCTTCCTCTTTGCTGGAGATGCTCAAGTATTGGAACACTGCTATTCTGTCTCAGCAACCCTGAACATCTACCTCTTCTAATCTGCAATAGGCAATCCTAAAACATTATTCTGCTACAATGTGAAATTAAGGAGATTGCACGATAGATTCAATTAAGTCTGTTTTCTTTAGCATTTGATATGCCGAGTGATCTGCTCCCGTGTGAAGGCCACTGTCGTTGTCTTTGTTGCTCTCCAGATTTGTTGGCAGAGTGTGGCCTGCTGGCATCCTTCACCATACCAGTTATGAATTCAAAGATCCTTTGGAAGGCCTCCCGTGTTTTTCCGCGTCTGTTTCCATATTCAATATCTTCCACAGATATTGTTGTAATTCTGCTTCTTGCCTGTTCTCTCTGAAATTCTTGATGAAGTTTCTTCTTGAAATTGTTGTTTCTCTTGGCCACAGTTTCTCCTTCTTGGCCTTCTTTCCGTAGTTCAGTCTGACAAATCCCATTTGCTTTCTTGTTCTTTCACTGTCTCTTTTCATATACATCCTGAACGACTTCTTTGATTTAATTTCTACAGTTCCCCTTGTTTCCAATGAATGGAATCCAGAACTTCAAAGCAGCTTCTGTAAGAAAGAATAAAACGAAATGGAAAGAAAGAACTTCCAACTTGATCTGCAGAGAAATACGACAAAGTTATCTCTTACGCTATGATTATTTTTTTTTAAAAAAACTCACTTTTTCTATTGTCTCTCTCCCCCCGCCCCCTTAATCATTGAAACTTCAAGGTATGTGCATTTCCCTTCATTTCAGGCAAAAAAAAAAACCCAAAACTCTACAAGGGGTTTTCATTCAACTATAATAAATTTAGATATTGTCTTTTTCCCAATCAGTTAGCCATCTCTAGAAGAGCCATTATTTTCACGCACTATTCTTTAATTGTGATTAAGGTCGAACGTTTCCAATTTTGAACAGAGAATATAAACATTGAATATTGAACAGTATGGTAGTCTTATCAGCAGCAAATGAAAAAAACAGACATTGAATGACTACAAATTTCTATACTCATATTCAATTTCTTGGTGTGAAATGGATTCTTGATTTCATTGACATCAGCTCCGGTGGGATGATCTGAAAGACATTTTGCTGAATCAAACCCTAACCCTGATCCCAAGACTAACCCTAACTCTAACTCTAATCCTAACTGCAACCATAACCCACACCCCAACCTCAAGCATATCCCTATCCCGAACCCTAACCAACCTCAACCCCAGTGGGGGTTCCGGCCGGTATGGCCCAGTAGGGCTGAACCCGTAGTAGCCGGGAGTAGCAGCCACCATAACGGTAAGGTGGCTCATTTGGCCCATGCGCTTGCCCACATTCCATACCTGTTTTTATGGCAACCGGGCCAATTTCACACTTGTGCATAGTGTGCAGCACCTGCGCAACCTCCGTCAAGCAGCTGGGTGTTTCAGGGGTGGTGCATATGCGTCTGCAGCACATGTCTGGCGCATGCAAAGTCATGGCTGGCATGTGCATGAACGGATCACAAGCAGCATACCGGTAGCGAAGATAAGAGCAACCCACCATTGCCGAAGCCTAAGCCTAAGCCTAAACCTAAGCCTAAACCTAAACCTAAACCTAAGCCTAAGCCTAAGCCTAAGCCTAAGCCTAAGCCTAAGCCTAAGCCTAAGCCTAAGCCTAAGCCTAAGCCTAAGCCTAAGCCCAAGCCTAAGCCTAACCCCTAGCCCTAGCCCTAGCCCTAGCCCTAGCTCTAGCCTTAGCCCTACCCTAACCCTAACCCTAACCCTAACACCAAACCCTACCCCAATCCCAACCCCAACCCAAACCCCAACCATAACCATAACCCTAACCACTACCCTTACCCTAACCTTAACACTAACCCCAACCCCTACCCCATACCCTCACCCTTACCCTTACCCTAAACATAACCCTAACCCTAATGCCAATGCCAACCCCAACCCCAATCCTAACCCCTTTCCCCTTCCCCTAGCCCTAGCCCTAGCCCTAACCCCAGCCCTAGCCCTAGCCCTAGCCCTAACCCTAACCCCAACTCCTACCCCTACCCTTACCCTTACCCTAAACATAACCCTAACCCTAACACCAACCCTAACCCTAACCCCTTCCCCTACCCCTACCCCTACCCCTACCCCTACCCTTACCCTTACCCTTACCCTTACCCTTACCTTTACCCTTACCCTAACCTTAACCCTAACCCTAACCCTAACCCCAAATCTAACCCTAACACCTAACCCCAACATTAGTTCCACTCTAACCCTAATCCTACCCCTTCCCCTTCCTGCTATGTCATCCATGATTAGTAGAATGGGCAAGGCATGCAAATCAGCTGGGCTATGAGTGAGGCGAGTGAGCCACAATGTGAGATATCTAGGAATGGGTAGTGTCAGGGTGAGTGGGCGGTACCAATTGGTGCTCCAAAATACTGGTATGAGCATACCAGTCTGAACTGGGAGCAGCCCACCACTGACCCTGTCTAACCATGTCATCCTCTGCTGTCCAAAAGACAATCAGGGTTGATTTCCTTCAGGATCTACTGATTGGATCTCCTTGAGGTCCAAGGACCTTTCAAGAGTCTTCTCCAGAACCACAATTTCTTCATTCCTACCTCCTGCTCTCTTTTGTTTGTTTGTTTTTATTCATATTAAAATCAAGGTCCCTAAAGTTCATACAATTTGTAATGAGAGAGAGGGGGGGGAGGGGGGGAACAAAAGAGGAAAGAAAGAACAGAAAAAAAGAAAGAGAAAAAATAGGAAGAAAGAAGAAAAAGAAAAGAAAAAAGAAAGAAAGAGGAAAGTGAAAGAAAACACAAAGAGAGAGAGAAAAAAGAAAGAAAGATTGGAAAAAGAAAGAAAGAGAAAGAAAGTACCATTTTCCCCAAATTAAGACCTCCACGGGGCTTTGGAGCACATGTGCTAAAATAAGCCCTTCCCCCAAAATAGGCCCTCCCCAAAACATTACAACACTACAGCAGCCAAGTGGTGACCATGTTCGCGGCACCTCAAAAATAATAAGACCTCCCCAAAAATAAGACCAAGCACTTTTTTGGGGGGGGGTCAAAAGAAAATAAGACCCGGTCTTATTTTCGAGAAAACATGGTTGGTAGGTAGGTAGGTATGTAGGTAGGTAGAGGGAGGGAGGGAGGGAGGGAGGGAAAAAGAAAGAAAGAAAGAAAGAAAGAAAGAAAGAAAGAAAGAAAGAAAGAAAGAAAGAAAGAAAGAAAGAAAGAAAGAAATCTAATCAAATGTTGGTGAAATTGTAGGGTAACAAGAACACAATCCAGAAAGGAAGAGGAGAAAACTTTGTGGCATGAAGGCTTGTCCATCAAAACAAACTATTAAGATCATCCTTCATTCTGCATTCATCTTTCTAAACAACTAGGAGAGAACATTTCATCTTTTAAAAGAAATGTTTGAATGAAGAACAGCTCTACAATCAGAATGCGTGTGATTCACCTGTAGCTAGATCTTTTATCTCCCTGAACTGCACCCATTGGTGGCTAATGGACTAGAAACTTGCATAGTCTCTTGTGCCAGATAGAGCTCATCCCTTTAGGCTGGGTATAATGCAATGCTATGAGAGCCTAAATCAACTCTGTAGTCTATTCACTGTTTCTCTGGGGGCATTGAATTGAAAAATAAATCTCATAGTTTTAAATATACATTCTATTTGGGCATCTGCATGTCTGTGTAAAAGGAGGAGGAGGAGGAGGAGGAGGAAGAGGAGGAGAGTAGGCAGCAGAGGAGAAGGAGGAGGAGGAGAAGAGGAGGAGGAGGAGGAGGAGGAGGAGGAGGAGGAAGAAGAAGAAGAAGAAGAAGAAGAAGACGAAGAAGAAGAAAAAGAAGAAGAAGAAGAAGAAGAAGAAGAAGAAGAAGAAGAAGAAGAAGAAGAAGAAGAAGAAGCAGCAGCTAATAATTAACAATGAGTTATAGTTTCTTTACAGGGGATGCGGTGGCTCAGTGACTAAGACACTTAGCTTGTTGGACAGAAAGGTCGGCAGTTCGGTGGTTCAAATCCCTAGCGCCACATAAAGAATGAGCTCCTGTTACTTATCCCAGCTTCTGCCAATCTAGCAGTTCAAAAACATGTAAAAAATGCAAGTAGAAAAATACTTTCTCTTCCTTCCTTCCTTCCTTCCTTCCTTCCTTTCTTTCTTTCTTTCTTTCTTTCTTTCTTTCTTTCTTTCTTTCTTTCTTTCTTTCTTTCTTTCTTTCTAACAAATTTACATGGCTGCCCAACTTACACATGGCAAGCAACTTTTTGAGGTTCTTGGCTGTTTTGCAATTCTGCAGATGAGCACTCCCAAACCCAACATTGTTGGGTTGTTGGACGCATTGAGGGAGCTCTCAAAAGATGGCTGATGGGAGTTGGTACATTGACAGAGCAGCATATTTGATGCAATGTTTCAAAGCTTCAAAGTTTTAGCCAAATGATACAAGCCATCCAATCTTCCAGATGTTCCTTATGATTCTTTTTTACATTTATCTTTAGTTTTCATCTCTCCTTCTTTTCTGTCTTTTCTTTATGATTCTCCTTCCTTCCTTCTTTCCTTCCTTCCTTCCTTCCTTCCCAACTTCCTAACTTCCTGCCCCATCCCTTCCACTTTCCCTCCCCATTCCCCTTCCTTCCTTCCATTACTTCATTCTTTCTTCCCTCCCTCTCTCCCTCTCCTTCCTTCCTTCCTCCCCCCTCTCCCTTCTCCAGCTTTCCTTCCTTCCATTCCTTCCCAACTTCCCAACTTCCTACCTACCTCCTTTCCCCTTCCCCTCCCCATTCATCTTCCTTCCTTCCCAACTTCCCAACTTCCTACCTACCTCCTTTCCCCTTCCCCTCCCCATTCATCTTCCTTCCTTCTTCTCTTCCTCCCCCCTCCATCCTTTTGTCCCCTTCCTTCATTTTTTCCTTCCTCCCCTCCCCTCCCTTCTCCAGTTTTTCCTTCCTTCCTTCCCAACTTCCTAACTTCCTCCCTCCCTCCTTTCCCCTTCCCCTTCCCATTCCCATCTCCCTTGCCCTTCCTTCCTTCCATTTCTTCCTTCTTTCTTCTCTCCCTTTCTCCCTCTCCTTCCTTTCTTCCTTCCTCCTCCCCCTTTCTCCCTGTTCTTTCTTTCTTACCCCCCTCCCTCCTTTCTCCAGATTTCCTCCCTCCCTCCCCCCTCTCTTTTTCTTTCTTTTTCTTCTTTCTTTCTTTCTTTCTTTCTTTCTTTTTTTCTTTCTTTCTTTCTTTCCCTTCTCCTGTGTCTGTTTATACATACATATATACTGCAGCATAAAGTAAGGAAGAATGTCAGCGGCCCAAAGGAAAAGAAGAGAATATTTTATTGCTACTGAATTGCCTTGAGGGTGATTTATTTTGGATGCCTTGGAGATATTTCTTTGAATGGAAGTTACAAGGCTGTGTTTTGTCTCCCTTTCCCCCTATCTTAAGCCAATCATGGATAACAAATAATAATAATATTATATTATTATAATAAGAATCTGGTCTCTAGGCTTCCGAATGGTTTCATACTTGATGCCTGAAAATGAAATTACATTGCACACAACCTCATCTGTATATTTCAACCCTGAAAGTCTTATTAATTTTAAAGGGAGGCTGACGATTTAAATTCCTTAGGTGCTGCTTCCATAATGCAAGAGTTGGAATAATACCACAGATCTCCATCAGAAAAGTCATCCTTCTACTAAGAACTGAACTCCCGCAGCTTTTCTTTCACCACGAGACACATTTCCCCCCCACATTTTGCTTTTTGCGTGAATTCTAACTGGGGGTAAATATGGCAGAGACCAGCCTTATTGCAAAAATCACTAACATAAATGTTTCACATTACCTAAGACGTGTGTGTGTGCATGACATTTGATTCCAATGAGGTCCGCATTGGTGTTTTTTTTTTTACCCCGGGGGGGGGGCATGTAGGACATGGCCAGCTTGACTTCACTTATGTCGTGGGCCATCTGTGCAGTGATGGGATTCAGAAATTTTTACTACCAGTACTGTGGACATGACTTTGTGGGCATGGCGTGGCTTTGTGGGCATGGTGTGGCCTTGGGGGTATGGTGTGGCTTTGTGGTCATGGCGTGGCCTTGAGGGTATGGTGTGGATGTGTGGGCATGGCGTGGCTTTGTGGGTATGGTGTGGCTTTGTGGGCATGGCGTGGCTTTGTGGGCATGGCATGGCTTTGTGGGCATGGCATGGCTTTGTGGGTCTGGCATGGCTTTGTGGGCATGGCATGGCTTTGTGGGTATGGTGTGGCTTTGTGGGTATGGTGTGGCTTTGTGGGCATGGCGTGGCTTTGTGGGTATGGCATGGCTTTGTGGGCATGGCGTGGCTTTGTGGGTATGGTGTGGCTTTGTGGGCATGGCGTGGCTTTGTGGGTATGGTGTGGCTTTGTGGGCATGGCGTGGCTTTGTGGGTATGGTGTGGCTTTGTGGGCATGGCATGACTTTGTGGGTATGGTGTGGCTTTGTGGGAATGGCATGGCTTTGTGGGTATGGTGTGGCTTTGTGGGCATGGCGTGGCTTTGTGGGTATGCCATGGCTTTGTGGGAATGGCATGGCTTTGTGGGCATGGTGTGGCTTTGTGGGAATGGAGTGGTTTTGTGGGCATGGTGTGGCTTTGTGGGCATGGTGTGGCTTTGTGGGTATGGTGTGGCTTTGTGGGCATGGCGTGGCTTTGTGGGTATGCCATGGCTTTGTGGGCATGGCGTGGCTTTGTGGGTATGCCATGGCTTTGTGGGAATGGCATGGCTTTGTGGGCATGGTGTGGCTTTGTGGGCATGGTGTGGCTTTGTGGGCATAGAGTCACTTTGTGGGCATAACAGGGGAAGGTGATTGCAAATTCCCCATCCCTTTTAGACGTAGCCAATTCCTGCAACCGTTCTTCATCTGTTTTAGCCTCCAGTCCCCCCTTGATCATCTTTGTTGCTTTTCTCTGCACTCTTTCTAGAGTCTCAGCATCTTTTCTACAACATGGTGACCAAAACTAAATTCAGGGTTTCCTACCTGAGCAGGGAGTTGGACTAGAAGACCTCCAAGGTCCTTCCCAAGTCTGTTGTTCTGTTCTAAATGCAAATAGATAAATAGGTATCACATCTGTGCTATTTGCCTTTTGGTGTACTGCCCTGCGGATCACATGGGCACAGAGAAAGTCTTCAGAGGATGCTGACTCCTTCAGCCAAGAGAAACCCTAGAGGCAGAAACAACTGGACAGAGAAACCTTTTCCTTTGCATCCTATTGTATCCAAACTGAACTTAGCTGAGTTCCAATAACAGAATCCTGAAAATCATTATGAAATTGGAAAGCGATCATCAGGATTATCTGGTCCAATCTGCTGCAACATGGAAGTAAACAGCTCAACCAGTGACGGGTTTCCTTTTTTTTTTTACTACCGGTTCACTCATGCCCGTGCGGACGCGACTCTTCTGTGCATGCACAGAAGCATCCGGGCAGGTGGGCGGAGCCTCCCAGTGCCGACACTACGGGTTCAACCGATCCCGCCAGAAACCCACCTCTGAGCTCAACCATTCTTGAGAGACCCAACAGTACTTTTTTTCAAGAGGCAAATGGACTTTCTTGTCTTTTTTTCATTTGAGGATGTTTCACTTCTCCTCCAAGAAGCTTCTTCTGTTCTGACTGAATGGTAGAAAAATGGAAGGATCAGACAGAGCTGAAAAAAGATTCTTGGAGTGGAAGTGAAACATCTTCAAGGAAAAAAACATAAAGTCCAATTATTTATTTATTTGTTTATTGTTTGTTTGTTTATTATTTTTATGAATGTACTGTACAAGATAACAAGTAGAGGTATGAACATAAGCATGAACAAAGGAAGTAAATCAGAGGTGGGTTCCTACCAGTTCACACCTATTCTTGCCGTCCATGTGACTGGATGGGAGTGGCTTGTCGCCCATGTGACCGGATGGGAGTGACTTGTCGCCCATGTGACCGGATGGGAGTGACTTGCCGCCCATGTGACCGGATATGAAGATGCTGACGACACTTGTCAGAACCACCTTAAATTACCTCACACACAGCACTGGCATGCATAAGAATAGGATGTAAACGTCTTTTTTTAAAGCCATCTTTGGTTTGCGTTAAAACAACTTCAACACACGCAATGTTCTGATTGCACCACAAATGCAATAGTCATCCTTACCTTTCACAGAGGCACTGAGTATTATAAATATGAGCATGATAGTGTCGAATAATCATATCCAAGGACCAGTGGTGGGTTTCAAAAAGTTTTGGAACCTCTTCTGTAGGTGTGGCCTGCTTTCCGGGTCCACTGGTGGAAACTCTTCTAACCGGTTCGGTAGATTTGACGAACCGGTTCTACCGAATAGGTGCGAACTGGTAGGAACCCACCTCTGGTGCACGCCCCTTTAGGGACCTCTTAAGAAACACATAAGGTCCACGGTAGACAGCTTAAGGTAAAAGGTATGGGTATTAAAGGAACTTACAACAGGATCAGGTAGGGCATTCCACACATTTACTCCTTTATTGCTGAATAGAGGAGTAAATCTACTCTACATCTCATGGCACTCGGGCGTTCTACAAGGAGACGGTGTGTGGGTGAATCTCTCTGGCTCTGTGACATATGTGCCTGTTTGCTCTGTGTGTATGAGGCCAAGAAGGAGGAGAGAAGCATCCAGGATGAACACTAGAAGACCTGGCTGAACTTGGCCGAGGTGACGCAGTGGTTAAATGCAGCACTGCAGGCTACTTCAGCTGACTGCAGTTCTGCAGTTCAGCTGTTCAAATCTCACCGTCTCAGGGTTGATTCAGCCTTCCATCCTTCCGAGGTGGGTAAAATGAGGACCCAGACTGTGGAGGCGATATGCTGACTCTGTAAACTGCTTAGAGAGGGCTGAAAGCCCTATTAAGCGGTATATAAGTCTAACTGCTATTGCTATTGCTATTTTCTGCTGGTTCTGAGGGTGTGGCTTGGTGGGGGTCATGTGACTGAGTGGGCATGGCCAACTTGATGTCACTCAGAGCAAGGCGCTGCGCCACTTTGCAATGAGTGATGTCGAGTTGACCATGCCCATTCAGTCACATGACCACCCGCCCACCAAGCCACACCCACCAAGCCACACCCACAGAACCAGTAGTAAAAAAAATGAATCCTACCACTGAGCCCTGAGGGCAGGAATGGGTGGAAACTCCTCAGATGGAGATCCAACCTGGAGGAATTTCTTGGCAGTGAGATTGATTAATCAGTGGAAGGAATTGCTTCCTGGACTTGTGGTGCTCCATCAATGGAGGCTTTCAAGATTGGACCATCATTTGTCCAGTATGGCATAAAAACTCCTGCCTTGGGTAAAAGGTGGACTAGAAGACCTCCAAGGTACTTTCCAACTCTGCCATTCTGTTAAATGTAGCCTAGGACTATGATTCATCTGGCCCTATGATTTTATGAACATTTGGAAGTTTTAATTGGTTCACCATGAAGAGAGTCAAGTAGTAATGGGTATCTCAAGATTTGCCTGTGTAACACCTTCTCCAAAAGTTGTCCCTGGCTTGTACTTTTTTTTAATGTGACAGATGAGAGAAAGTATTAAACACATTGAAATTAATCGTATTTAACCAGATTGATTTTAAATTAAATCAGAATTAGCCTTTATCCTGTTCAGCTTCAAGAATGCACCTGCCATACACCATGAGTCAAACTATTAGATTACCTCTGGATGGTTAAGCAAGAAATTGCAAGAATAGTCTTCCAAGGATAGCAAAACTTTGGTAAGTAGTAGGTGTATTGTTTTATTTTATTTTATTTTATTATTTTATTTTATTTTATTTTATTTTATTTTATTATTTTATTTTATTTTATTATTTTATTTTATTTTATTTTATTTTATTTTATTTTATTTTATTTTATTATTTTATTATTTTATTATTTTATTATTTTATTATTTTATTATTTTATTATTTTATTATTTTATTATTTTATTATTTTATTATTTTATTATTTTATTATTTTATTATTTTATTATTTTATTATTTTATTATTTTATTATTTTATTATTTTATTATTTTATTATTTTATTATTTTATTATTATTTTATTATTTTATTATTTTATTTTATTTTATTTTATTCTTTATTTTATTCTTTATTCTATTCTGCGTGGAGTCAAGTTGGCGACAGGCAGCCCTCGCTAGGGTCTCCCCCTTCCTCCGCCCAGCTCTCCGCCTCCTCTTTGGCTTAGGCTCCCCGCTGGGTTTGGGGGTTTCTGCCCCTCGTGCCACGCTTTGTGGGCAAGGTGCGGACAGGTGGGGAGAGAGAGAGAGAGATTGAGTGGGTGGAGGGGGGCAGGCCAGAGGCGGCAGTGTTCCGGTATGGGGCCTCCGGAAGAAGGGGTACGGGAAGGCACGCTAAATTTCACCATCCGGTATGGCTCTACCAGTCCGTACTGGTTGAAACCCAACACTGCTCTGCTGGCATCTTCTCTCCCTCACATCCTCCTCCCACTGGTCTATCTCACTTACTTTCTCACTACGCAAATTCTCCCCAAGCCACCCTTAAAAACAAAAAGAGGGTGAAGGAATTATGCAAACACATAAAGTGACAGACATTCTCATCACAGTTCAGGACTGTTGTGCTAAATTGGGCCTTTGATTTGATTGGTTGATCAAGAGTAGTACAAAGGTGATAAACTCAAAAATTTGGGGAGAGAAATAGTGGCCCTTCCTTCCTTCCTCCCTCCCTCTCTCCCTTCTTCTCTCCTTCTTGAAGTCTTTCTCTTCTCCTTCTCCTTTCCCTCCTCCTCCTCTCATCTTCCTTCTTTTCTCCCTTCTTTCTTCCCTCCTGGTATTCTCCTCCTCTTCCTCCTCCTTCACTTCTCCTTCTCCTATCTTCCTCTCTCACTCACTCCTTTCCTTTCCTTCCTTCTTTCCCTCTCTCCTGAAGTCTTCCTCCTCCTCATTTTCTTTCTTCTCCTATCTTCCTCCCTCTCCTTCCTTCCTTCCTTCCTTCCTCCCTCTTGAAGTCTTTCTCTTCTCCTTTTCTTTTTCTCCTCCTATCTTCCTCCCTCCCTCCCTCCCTCCCTCCCTCCTGGTCTTCTTCTCCTCCTCCTTCACTTCTTTCTTCTCCTTCTCCTATCTTCCTCCCTCCCTCCTTCCCTTCCTTCCTTCCCTCTCTCCTGAAGTCTTCCTCCTCCTTTTCTTTCTTCACCTTCTCCTATCTTTCTTCCTCCCTCCCTCCCTCTTTTTTTGCTTCCTTCCTGCCTACCTGCCTTCCTTTCCTTTGTAATGAATTTGCTTTTGTTCAGTGTAGTATTCTCTAAATGGCCCAGTAGTTCACAGCAGACACACTAGGCTGCTGTCTTCAGCTACACCAGTGATGGCGAAACTTTCGGCACCGAGTGCTGAAACTGGAACGCAAATGCGCACCGGAGCCCAGGAACCTGAAGACCAGCTGACCAGCACACCAGTGTGCACATGCGCTCCAGCCAGCTGGTCTTTGAATTTATAGTGCTCTGGGGCTCTGGCATACACAAAGTCCAGCTGGTTGGTGTGCATGCGCATGCTGGAAACCAAAAGAGCAACTGGTGACGGTGCCCATAGAGGGGTTCCATAGGTTCCATAGATTTCATAGGTTCCAGAGGTGGGTTCCTACCAGTTCGCACCTATTCGGTAGAACCGGTTCATCAAATCTACCGAACCGGTTAGAAGAGGTTCCACCAGTGGACCCGGAAAGCAGGCCACACCTACAGAAGAGGCTCCAAAAATTTTTGGGAACCCACCCCTGGTCCTTGGATATGATTATTCTACACTGTCATGCTCCTATTTATAAAACTCAGTGCCTCTGTGAAAGGTAAGTATGACGACTGCGTTTGTGGTGCAATCAGAACATTGCGTGTGTTGAAGTTGTTTTAACGCAAACCAAGATGCCTTTTAGAAAACAAGTTTACATCCTATTCTTATGCATGCCAGTGCTGTGTGTGAGGTAATTTAAGGTGGTTCTGACAAGTGTTGTCGGCATCTTCATATCCGGTCACATGGGCGGCAAGCCACTCCCATCCGGTCACATGGGCGGCAAGCCACTCCCACAAAGGAGGCCACACCCACAGAGTAGGTTCGAACAATTTTTGAAACCCACCATTGATAGGTTCCACAGGTTCATCATCATGGAGCTCCCCACCCTTTTGGAGGGTGGGGGGAGAGAAAGGGGCAGCATTGAAAGAAAGCTTCCCATGTGTTGCTTTTCCTCCTTCTTTAGTTTGAGTGACACTCCGATAAGCCCACTTTGATCCCTTTCCTTTATGAACAAGTTCGTTTGGAGAAAGAAGTCCCCAGGCGTGAAAGGACTTGGAGCTCCACCTCAAACACGTCCCAGACTCTGATGGTGGGCTTAGTGGACAGATATGTCACACTAGGATTTGTAAGAACAGATTGTCCCAAAAACAATGTCTGGGGAATTCGGGTACTTTCCATTCCTCCTCCGAATAAATAATCTGACTGTTTGGGGAGAAATGTAGATGTTTTCCAAAAGAAAACCTTCTGATGTGGAAAGTTTGGTGATATTTCAGATAGTCTTGTTTTGAAGCCAGACCATATCAATTTCCTCTCCTCTCTCCTGAAGTCCCCCCTTCCCTTCCTTTTTCCTTTTCCTTTTTCCTTCCTTCCCTCCCTTCCTTACCTTTCCCTCTCTCCTGAAATCTCCCTTTTTCCTTTTCCTTTCCTTTCCTCCCTCCCTACCTTACCCTTCCCTCTCTCCTAAAGTCTGCCTTCTCTTCCTTTCCTCCCTCCCTCCCTTCTCTCCTAAAGTCTCCCTTCCTTTCCTCCCTCCCTCCCTTACCCTTTTCTCTCTCCTAAAGTATCTCTTCCCTTCCTTTCCTCCCTCCCTCCCTCCCATACCCTTTCCTCTCTCCTAAAGTCCCCCTTCCCTACCCTTCCTTTCCTCCTTCCCTCCCTCCCTGGCCCTTCCCTCTCTTCTAAAGCCTCCCCTTCCTTTCCTCCCACCCTTACCCTTCCCTCTCTCCTGAAATCTCCCTTTCTCCTCAACCTCCCTGGTTGAATGTACCCTGGTTGACCCCAATATCTGATTCCCAGGGTGCCTTTCACAAACCAGAGAAACATTCTCCTCTCTCTCTTTCCCCAGGTCATCCTTCATAAAATGAGAATTCAGATCAAATCAATTCACCGGATTTGAACTTTAGACGACTGCTCTATCACGAGACAGCACCAAATGCTATGTTATTCTTTTAAACCTTTGTCTCCAATAACTGTGCAGCATTTATTATATGCCCTTGCTTCTCTCCCCTCTCTGCCCCCTCTCTCTCACACACACATGGGGGAGAGATGGGAGAGGAGAGAGAGAGAAAGAAACAGTGGGGGAGAGGAGAGAGAAAGAGCGGGGGGAGAGAAGAGAGATGGGAGAGGACATGAGAGAAAGAGAAAGAGAGGGGAGAGGGGGATGGGACAAAAAGAGAGTGAGGGAAAGAGGAGAGAGATGGAAGAAGAGAGGAGAGAGATATGGGATAAAGAGAGAGGGAGAGAGAAAGGAGATCGGAAAGGAGAGAGAGAAACTGAGGAGAGAGAAATGGGAGAAGAGAGGAGAAATAGAAAGAGGGGGGAGATGGGAGAAAGAGGAGGAAGAGGGAGAGAGGAGGAAGATGGGAGGAAGGAGAGAGAGAAAGAGAGAGATGGGAGAAGAGAGCAAAAGAGAGAGGGGAGAGAGGGATGGGACAAAAAGAGAGTGGGGGAAAGAGGAGAGAGATGGAAGAGGAGAGGAGAGAGATATGGGATAAAGAGAGAGGGAGAGAGAAAGGAGATCGGAAAGGAAAGAGAGAAACTGAGGAGAGAGAAATGGGAGAAGAGAGGAGAAATAGAAAGAGGGGGGAGATGGGAGAAAGAGGAGGAAGAGGGAGAGAGGAGGAAGATGGGAGGAAGGAGAGAGAGAAAGAGAGAGATGGGAGAAGAGAGCAAAAGAGAGAGGGGAGAGAGGGATGGGACAAAAAGAGAGTGGGGGAAAGAGGAGAGAGATGGAAGAGGAGAGGAGAGAGATATGGATAAAGAGAGAGGGAGAGAGAAAGGAGATCGGAAAGGAAAGAGAGAAACTGAGGAGAGAGAAATGGGAGAAGAGAGGAGAAATAGAAAGAGGGGGGAGATGGGAGAAAGAGGAGGAAGAGGGAGAGAGGAGGAAGATGGGAGGAAGGAGAGAGAGAAAGAGAGAGATGGGAGAAGAGAGCAAAAGAGAGAGGGGAGAGAGGGATGGGACAAAAAGAGAGTGAGGGAGAGAGGAGAGAGATGGAAGAGGAGAGGAGAGAGATATGGGATAAAGAGAGAGGTAGAGAGAAAGGAGATCGGAAAGGAGAGAGAGAGAAACTGAGGAGAGAGAGATGGGAGAAGAGAGGAGAAACAGAAAGAGAGGGGGGAGGGAGAGAGGAGAAAGAGGGAGAGAGGAGGAAGATGGGAGGAAGGAGAGAGAGAAAGAGAGAGATGGGAGAGGAGAGGAGAGCAAAAGAGAGAGGGGAGAGAGGGATGGGACAAAAAGAGAGTGAGGGAGAGAGGAGGGAGATGGAAGAGGAGAGAGAGAAAGAGAAAGAGGGTGGAGAGAGATGGGAGAAAGAGAAAGAGAGAGAGAAGAAGATGGGAAAGGAGAGAGAGAGGAGAGAGGGGGGGAGAGAGGAGAGGAAAAGAGTGTGGGGGGAGGTTGGTAATATGATGGAGAACTTAAGAAAGATGTTTTCCTTGCAGCTTATTTATTTCCAAAGGCAAAATGGTCCTGCGTAGAGAATGGGCCAAATTCCTTCCTCTGACTGGTGAGCCAATAACAGCCTTGTCATCTGCAATTTTCTTTACAGGATTTTTCATATTTGGGAGCATTTCATCTCAGTCATCACTCTTTGGGCTGTCCTGTGTGAATCATCTGCTGTGATATTGCTATCAGTGGAAACGGTGTTGTCAACATTTATGTCAACTCTGAGGTTGTAATTTCTTGACAGTAATGTTCCTGACTTGATAAAACACTCTTTGTTCAGTTTGAAAGAGGATTCTACTCGGTTATTATTATTATTATCATTATTATTTTTTAAGTCCCAGGTGAGTAGCAATTTTTCTACCAGCTGGTACCCACTGCAGATGTTTAATGTTTGAATGTTTATTTCATTTATATGCTGCCCTTTTCCCCCGAAGGGGGACTCAGGGCGGCTCACAACTCACACCAGGGAAGGGGGATACAGACAAATTAACGACAACACAAAACAATACATAATTTAAAACACGCGACAATCATACCATTCGAGATGGGGCAACGGTTCTTTAGCCCCAGGCCTGTCGGAACAGCCAGGTTTTAAGGGCTTTGCGGAAGGCCTGGAGGGTGGTGAGGGTTCGAATCTCCACGGGGAGTTCGTTCCAGAGGGTCGGAGCAGCCACAGAGAAGGCTCTCCTCCGGGTAGTCGCCAGTCGACACTGGCCGGCGGATGGAATTCGGAGGAGGCCTAATCTGTGGGATCTAATCGGTCTGGTGGAGGCAATTGGCAGCAGGCGGTCTCTCAAGTACCCAGGTCCAATACCATGAAGATGGATCTCTATCTGTCCAGGGCTCCACCCCTGCTTCCAATTTCATTGGAAACTAAATCATGAATGAAGAGTTTCATATTATGTCTTATTGAATTCACACAACGTTTCCTTAATGTTCTCATGAGCATTTTCACATTGGATAAGAGTTTGTGGTCTGGCCATGTCTTCATGGTGTGTGTCGGTTTGCTTTGTGTGGGGGTCGGAGGGGGGTGCAGCAGTTGGTGATGCTGCCATGGTTTGGTTCATGGATAGTGGTTGCATTTCATCTATGGGATGGGTTTGGGTGTGAGTCTGGTGAGGGTGAAAAGAAGGACCAGGGGAGACATGATAAGCAGTGTTCCAATATCTCAGGGGTTGCCACAAAGAAGAGGGAGTCAAGCTATTCTCCAAGGCACCTGAGGGCAGGACGAGAAGCAATGGGTGGAAACTAATCAAGGAGAGAAGCAACTTAGAACTGAGGAGGAATTTCCTGACAGAACAATTAACCAGTGGAACAACTTCCCTCCAGAAGTTGTGAATGCCCCAGCACTGGAAGTCTTTAAGAAGATGTTGGATAGCCATTTGTCTGAAGTGGTGTAAGGTTTCCTCCCTAGGCAGGAGGTTCGACTAGAAGACCTCCAAGGTCCCTTCCAACTCTGCTATTGTATTGTATTGTACATGGCAGTTGACACAATCTGAATGTCAACACTCCTTCATTGGATAATCAGGAAAGAAAACCACAAGACTCCATTGATAGAAATCAAGTGTACTTTTACTAATTATAAATGAATAGAAGCGTAGCAAAGCGAAGACTGATTATTTAGGCGCGAAAGCAAATGATGTATAGAGTAACCCATTCCCCACCCCTTGGCATCTCAGTCACAGTCCAATCATAATTCTCCCAAGTGTCAGGTGCGAGATAACTTCGAAAGGCATCACCAAGATGGAATGTCGGTGCCGTTGGCCTTGGCGGGAAACCTCCTCCGCATGCGCAGTAAGACAGGCAGCAGAAACTCCAGAATCTTCCTCCAGCACAATTAGTAATCCCCTCCCAAATACCATGCCCCCCCTCCCCGTTTCAATGGCAGCCGAAGCAGCAACAAAGCAGAGGCTGACACTGAAATAATGTTAAAAGACAGAATAAAATGGATTTTCAAGTGAATATGATCTCTTTATTAATACCTGCTTCTTAAGGGCTCATCAGGAGTTAATCAACCTTGTCAATGTTTCGTGTCTTCTCCATGCTTCAAGATCGTTCCAGTCCCATCATGCTTCACTGCAACCTTAGAAAATATGTACAATTAAGTTCTGCAGGTTTTCCCCAGAATATAATGGAATTTGTTGTTTCAGGTGAACGCAATGCCTAATGTACTATAAATAGCGAGAGAGTTTTCTTTCCTTGAAATAAATTAATAAATGCATGCATGCATGCATGCAACCATACATACATACATACATACATACATATATGTACATACATGCATGCATATAGAAGTGCGGAAGATAAGTGAGCACGCCACAAAGCCAGAGCTGCAAATGCTGCACAGTGGTGCCCACACTTCTCTGCCCGACGTATGGCAGAACATTTTGTGTCTGTATAGGCCTTACCAGCCAATTCCTGGCAAATAGAGGGGGAAGAAATGGAGGCAGTGACAGATTTTATTTTCCTGGGCTCCAAAATCACTGCAGATGGGAACTGCAGCTAAGAAATTAAAAGAGGCTTGCTCCTTGGGAGGAAAGCGATAGCAAATCTAGACAGCATCCTAAAAATCAGAGACAAAAAATGCATATAGTCAAGGCTATGATTTTCCCAGTTGCAATGGATGGCTGTGAAAGATGGACCATAAGAAAGGCTGAGCGCCAAAGAATGGAGGCCTTTGAACTCTGGTGGCTGGAGAAGACTCCTGCGAGTCCTTTGGACTGCAAGGCCATCCAACCGGTCAGTCCTAGAGGAGATCAACCCTGACTGCTCTTTAGAAGGCCAGATCCTGAAGAGAAACCTCAAAGACTTTGGCCACTTAATGAGAAGGAAGGACTCCCTGGAGAAGAGCCTCATGCTAGGAAAGATGGAGGGCAAAAGAAGAAGGAGACGGCAGAGAATGAGGTGGCTGGATGGAGTCACCGAAGCAGTTGGCGTGAGCTTAAATGGACTCCAGAGGATGGCAGAGGACAGGAAGGCCTGGAGGAGCGTTGTCCATGGGATTGCAAAGGGTCGGACACGACTTCACAACTAACAACAACAATAGTATCAACTAGCCATTTCTATAACAACAAATCAATCTAATTGCTAAAACCCAAAATCAAAGTTTCATTTTTTTCCCCCATCCCAAACCCAAAGTCCAGAAAAGGCTTCCAATCGGAAACCAATCGGAAACAAAAGTACTTATATTCTTCCCTTTGATCGCAAGTGTCCATTTAGCTGTCTCCGCCAAGCCCATCAGCTTCTGTAGCCCTCCATCCATGGTGGGAATTGAAATGTCCTTCCATTTTTTTGGAGCAGCCTCACTGCCGTCAACACAGATAAGATCAGAGTTCCAAGTATTTTTTTTCCCCAACGGTTCTCTATTTCTTGAAGTCAGATGAAAAACAACTGTGGATTCTCACATTTTCCAAGCAGAATATTATTTAATTCTGCTCTACGTTAGCCAAGCGCCCATTTAGGGAAGAAAAAGAGAGAGAGAAAAAAAACTTTATATTGCATGCACGTCTTCCTTCATCTCTCTCAAAGTACAGAGCCATGCAGATTTATTTTTTTTAACATTCATCTTCTCCTGCCTCGAAAAACCGATATTTTTTTTTCCAATGAATTAGGAGGGGGAAAAAATAATAATCAAGGAGATTCCTTAAAAGTAATATGTTCTGTTAGATGTTGGAGCCTCTGGGTAATATCTGTTCTTTGAGGTGGCAAAGAACACACAGATGCATTGCCATTTTTTTCTTCTTCCTCGGAATCTAATTCCGAAGCTTTTGTAACTCAGGTATTGCAATATCAACACACGCAAATGCACACATTTTGTGTGAGTGTGTGTGTGGTTGGTTTTTTTTTTTGAGTCAGTGTTGACTACTGGCAACTGCCTGGATATGTTCCTGCTGCTTTCTTAGGAAACTTTGGCCTTGTTAAAAAAGAAAAAACTTTGGTCTAAAAGTTAAGGCACCAAGCTGGAGACTGGGAATTCCAGTCCTACCATGAAAGCCAGCTGAGTGACTTTGGGACAATCACCAGGAGATGGTGAGTTCTAGTCCCTCCTTAACCATGAAAGCCAGCTGGAGATTTTGGGCCAATCGCCAGGAGATGGTGAGTTCTAGTCCCACCTTAGTCATGAAAGCCAGCTGAGTGACTTTGGGCCAATCACCAGGAGATGGTGAGTTCTAGTCCCGCCTTAGGCATGAAAGCCAGCTGGGCCACTTTGGGCCAATCGCCAGGAGATGGTGAGTTCTAGTCCCACCTTAGCCATGAAAGCCAGCTGGGCCACTTTCGGCCAATCACCAGGAGATGGTGAGTTCTAGTCCCGCCTTAGGCATGAAAGCCAGCTGGGCCACTTTGGGCCAATCGCCAGGAGATGGTGAGTTCTAGTCCCAACTTAGCCATGAAAGCCAGCTGAGTGACTTTGGGCCAATCACCAGGAGATGGTGAGTTCTAGTCCCGCCTTAGGCATGAAAGCCAGCTGAGTGACTTTGGGCCAATCACCAGGAGATGGTGAGTTCTAGTCCCGCCTTAGGCATGAAAGCCATCTGCAGATTTTGGGCCAATCGCTAGGAGATGGTGAGTTCTAGTCCCGCCTTAGCCGTGAAAGCCAGCTGGGTCACTTTCGGCCAATCACCAGGAGATGGTGAGTTCTAGTCCCGCCTTAGGCATGAAATCCAGCTGAGTGACTTTGGGCCAATCACCAGGAGATGGTGAGTTCTAGTCCCGCCTTAGCCATGAAAGCCAGCTGGGTCACTTTCAGCCAATCGCCAGGAGATGGTGAGTTCTAGTCCCACCTTAGTCATGAAAGCCAGCTGAGTGACTTTGGGCCAATCACCAGGAGATGGTGAGTTCTAGTCCCGCCTTAGGCATGAAAGCCAGCTGGGCCACTTTGGGCCAATCGCCAGGAGATGGTGAGTGCTAGTCCCGCCATAGGCATGAAAGCCAGCTGGGTCACTTTGGGCCAATCACCAGGAGATGGTGAGTTCTAGTCCCGCCTTAGGCATGAAATCCAGCTGAGTGACTTTGGGCCAATCACCAGGAGATGGTGAGTTCTAGTCCCGCCTTAGCCATGAAAGCCAGCTGGGTCACTTTCAGCCAATCGCCAGGAGATGGTGAGTTCTAGTCCCGCCTTAGGCATGAAAGCCAGCTGGGCCACTTTGGGCCAATCGCCAGGAGATGGTGAGTTCTAGTCCCACCTTAGCCATGAAAGCCAGCTGGGCCACTTTCGGCCAATCACCAGGAGATGGTGAGTTCTAGTCCTGCCTTAGGCATGAAAGCCAGCTGGGCCACTTTGGGCCAATCGCCAGGAGATGGTGAGTTCTAGTCCCAACTTAGCCATGAAAGCCAGCTGAGTGACTTTGGGCCAATCACCAGGAGATGGTGAGTTCTAGTCCCGCCTTAGGCATGAAAGCCAGCTGAGTGACTTTGGGCCAATCACCAGGAGATGGTGAGTTCTAGTCCCGCCTTAGGCATGAAAGCCATCTGCAGATTTTGGGCCAATCGCTAGGAGATGGTGAGTTCTAGTCCCGCCTTAGCCGTGAAAGCCAGCTGGGTCACTTTCGGCCAATCACCAGGAGATGGTGAGTGCTAGTCCCACTTTAGCCATGAAAGCCAGCTGGGTTTCTTTGGGCCAATCACCAGGAGATGGTGAGTTCTAGTCCCACCTTAGCCATGAAAGCCATCTGCAGATTTTGGGCCAATCGCTAGGAGATGGTGAGTTCTAGTCCCGCCTTAGCCATGAGAGCCAGCTGGGTGACTTTGGGTTAATCACTCTCTTTCAGCCCAATTCACCTCAGAGGTGAGGTTGCTGTTGTGGAAAAAAAAGGAAGAGGAAGGGGTATTAGATGAGTTTGCTACCTTAAGTTATTTATAAAAAAAAATAAAAGCAGGATATAAGTAAACAAATATCTATTTCAGAAGCTGTTTGTAATTGCTTTTTCCCTAGGGCTGAGAGACGGTGACTGTCTAGGTGGCTTTCTACCTAAGACAGGAGTAGAATTCATGGTCTCCTGATTTCCAGGCTGGTGCCTGAATGATTTCCTTGTATCAAAAGAACATTAAAAACATTTTAAAAGATGTGGAGACTCTAGAAAGAGTGCAGAGAAGAGCAACAAAGCTGATTAGGGGACTGGAGGCTAAAACATATGAAGAACGGTTGCAGGAACTGGGTAGGTCTAGTTTAAGAAAAAGAAGGACTAGGAGAGACATGATAGCATCTTCCAATATCTCAGGGGCTGCCACAAAGAAGAGGGAGTCAAACTATTCTCCAAAGTACCTGAGGGCAGGACAAGAAGCAATGGGTGGAAACTAATCAAGCAGAGAAGCAACCTAGAACTGAGAAGAAATTTCCTGACAGTGAGAACAATTAATCAGTGGAACGACTTTCCTCCAGAAGTTGCAAATGCTCCAACACTGGAAGTTTTTAAGAAGATGTTGGATATCCATTTGTCTGAAGTGTTGTAGGGTTTCCTGCCTAGGCAAGGGGTTGGACTAGAAAACCTCCAAGGTCCCTTACCCTGTATAACTCTGTTATACAGTGGTCACTGAGAGTATACCCCCAAAATTCAGCATAAGACGGATGGTTCATGGACTACTTGACGTGAAACATTGGCACCACCCAATTCTGGGTACTGATTCTGCAAATTCAACCAATCTTAATGTCGTCTCAACAGAGTTTCTCGTAGTAATTCAATGGCTGAGGAAAAGTGACTCCCTGATGCTCTTATTCTTGACTTCAAGCGAAACTAAGTCGGATCACCGCCAAATGCAAATCTTACATGTCAGAAAACGGGATTTTAGTAAACTCAGAGTAATGTTCAAGAAAAGCAATTGTAGCTAAGGATCCGTGGCCTAAGAAGCTGAACGGGCTCAGAAGAGTCAGGAACATCTAAAAGGAGATGCTAAAAATACACACGCTTAGTGTTGTGTTCTCCCCGAGGATCAGAAATGGAGAAGAGCAGAAGAAGCTAAGACTGTTCCTCCCCAAAGGCTTAGCGATGATTTGAAGAGAAAAGGAGGACACAGCCAGGAACAAAACAAAAATCAAGTCACAAAGAAAACACACACACAAAGACACACACACACACACACACACACACACACACACACACACGTAGCCTGGAATAATAGAACTCTTTATTGGGAAGTGAAAATTCAGAAGGAGCTGAAATTGTGCAAAAAGATACTAAGAATAACCCACACCTCCCTCCCTCCCTACACTCTCTCTCTCTCTCTCGCTGTGTGTGTGTGTGTGTGTGTGTGTGTGTGTGTGTGTGATCTCCTTTTTCTGACCCAATAATCCCTTGAGGGGTACAATCTAGGGAACTGAATGGAACAAAGCGTTTAATGGCCGGATGCCCTTCCTGTTGCCAATGAGGAATTTTATTCAGCAGATAAATTCTTATTGTGCCCAGAGAGAAATATCTGCCTCTACCTAGGATCAAACTCACAGCCTCCTGATTTGAGGCGAGAGCTTCACCTCTAGGCCACCACACCAGTGTGGTTTTGTGTGTGTGTGTGTGTGTGTGTGTGTGTGTGTGTGTGTGGTTGCAGTGTTCCCTGGTCACATGGTCCCCTTTTGCTACCATCTGACAAGCAAAGTCCATGGGGAAGCAGATTACAATATAATAACAATACAATACAATAGTAGAGTTGGAAGGGACCTTGGAGGTCTTCTAGTCCAACCCCCTGCCTAGACAGGAAACCCTTCACCGTTTCAGACAAATGGCTATCGAACATCTTCTTAAAGACTTCCAGTGTTGGGGCATTCACAACTTCTGGAGGCAACTTCTGTTCCACTGATTAATTGTTCTCACTGTCAGGAATTTTCTCCTCAGTTCTAAGTTGCTTCTCTCCTTGATTAGTTTCCACCCATTGCTTCTTGTTGTACCCTCAGGTGCCTTGGAGAATAGCTTGACTCCCTCTTCTTTGTGGCAACCCCTGAGATATTGGAAGACTGCTATCATGTCTCCCCTGGTCCTTCTTTTCATTAGATTAGACATACCTAGACATTCCATACATACGTGGAAGGCAGGAGGATAATTTATGGAAGGAAGAGAACATGTAATAGAACCTTTTGGTTTGGAATCCAGTGGTAGAGAAGGGGAAGATGATGGAGATGGAGGTGGGGAAGGAGAAAGTGGGGGAGGGAGAGGGGAAGGAGAAGGAGAATGGGAAGAGGTTGGAGCTGGAGATGAAGAAGAGAAGGGCAAGGGAAGGAAAAGGAGGAGGGGAAAGAGACGGGGAAGAGGATGGACAAGAGGAAGGGGAAAGGGAAAGGAAAGGAGGGACGTTCAAAATAACTCACTTTTTCTTCTTCTTTCTCTACTATATATAGGAAAAAATAATTTTGATCCCAAGAGTTGTCTCTTCTGTCTGTCCTCTTCTAGGATGCTTAAGTGACTCCAAGATACAAATTTGTGTGTGTGTGTGTGTGTGTGTGTGTTTTTCATCAATTCACAGTTTCTGCACTCTTCAGTTTCACCAGCTAGCCAGCTTTAAAAGAATAATGGTATTTATCAGACAGATTTTGTGTGTCTAGCAAGTTTTTTTTTTTTTAAATAATGAATTTGGCATCAAGAGCTTTTTCAGAGGATGTTGAACCCTGCAGACTGAAGAGATGAAAGAGGAAGAGTTAAATAAAATACAAAGCTTTATTTGCAAGGAGGAGGAAAAGAAAGAGAAGGAGAAAGAGCAGGAGTAGGCAAAGGAGCCCTTCATGGTATTGGACCTGGGTACTTGAGAGACCGCCTGCTGCCAATTACCTCCAATAGACCGATTAGATCCCACAGATTAGGCCTCCTCCGAATTCCATCCGCCGGCCAGTGTCGACTGGCGACTACCCGGAGGAGAGCCTTCTCTGTGGCTGCTCCGACCCTCTGGAACAAACTCCCCGTGGAGATTCGAACCCTCACCATCCTCCAGGCCTTCCGCAAGGCCCTTAAAACCTGGCTGTTCCAACAGGCCTGGAGCTAAAGAGCTGTTGCCCCCGTCTCGAATGGTATGACTGTTGTGTGTTTTTAAACTATGCATTGTTATGTTTTTTTTTTTTTTTTTTTGTCTGTACCCCCCCCCCCTTCCCAGATTTGATTTGTCAGCCGCCCTGAGTCCCCTTCGGGGGAAAAGGGCAGCATATAAATATAATAAATGAAATGAATGAAAGGAGAAGGAGAAGGATGGGAGGGAGGAGAAGGGGAAGGGGAAAGGGAAGGAGAAGGGGAAGGGGAAGGAGACGGGAAGAGGGAGGAAGAGTGAAAGAGAAAAGGAGAAGGATAGAAGGGAGGGAGAGGGGAAGGAGGGTGAAAGGGGAGGAGAAGGGAAAGTAGATGGGGAGAGGGAGAAGAGGGAACGAGGAGGAGAAGAAAGAGAAAGAGGAGTAAGAGTAGGAGAAGGAGGAGAAGGAAGAGAAGGGTGGGAGGGAAGGAGGGAGAGGGGAAGGGGAAAGGGAAGGAGAAAGGGAAGGAGAAGGGAAAGGAGATGGGAAGAAGGAAAGAGTGGAGAAGGATGGGAGGGAGGGAGAGGGGAATGAGAAGGAGGAGGGGAAAGGAGAGGGGAAAGGGAAGGAGAAGGGAAAAAAGAAGGGGAGAGGGATGAGGAGGGAAAGGGAGGAGGAGAAGGAAGAGAGGAAGCTGCAATCTCATTTGCACATTTTTTTCAAGTGAAAACAACGTGAAATGAAAAAAAAAAGTTGTCATTTTAGATTTTCAGAAGACCCGCTTGATGAAACATTTCAGTGTGTTCAACGGTGACCCCGCAGTTCATTCGTTCATCCTTTTCCCCCTTTTTCTCCTCCTCTTTTTTTTCCTCTTGATTTGTTTTTGAAACCTCAGCGAGGGGCAAAATAAAAAATGTTGGCGAATTGTAAAGGTTTCATCTCCCTTGATGTATTTTTATTGAACGGCATCCGAGTTTAATATACTGTCCCGAGACGCCTGTCACTCACGATGGCTCTGTCTGTATCTGTGTGTGTGTGTGTGTGCTCCCCCCCCCCACTTTTCTCCACCAATGGAGACGTGACAGGTTTTGAATGTTAGGAAGCGTGCAAGAAATACAGTACAAACATCACCGTCGAGATGCATTGTTTAACCGAGGGCTTCCAGTATCGGAGGGTGAATTTATATTTTACAGCTCCCTTGGGGAAGGGAAAAGATGGCATTTAAAGGAAGGGGATGGCAGCGGAGAAATATATAAATGGAAATTACCATTTCACCTCGGTTTTATCAGAAAAATAACCCGCATCCCGTTGGATGATGTTTCTCCAGCCCTTGCCTTGCCTATCTCTGCAACTTTCTCATCAGTATTTCAGAATAATTCCATGCCTTCCTTTCCTCCCTCCTTCTATCTCTCTCCCCCCATCCTTAAAAAGCCAGCAAAGGTGCAAATTTGCAGGTGGGCATGATTTTCCAAAAGGGACGTGGTGACTCAGTGGCTAAGACACTGAGCTTGTCAATCAGAAAGGTCGGCAGTTCGAAGTTCGAATCCCCAGTGCTGCGTAATGGAGTGAGTTCCCATTACTTGTCCCAGCTTCTGCCAACCAAGCAGTTCGAAAGCGTGTAAAAATGCAAGTAGAAAAATATGAACCACCTTTGGTGGGAAGGGAACAGCGTTGTGTGCACTTTTGGCACTTAGTCATGCCAGTCACATGACCACGGAGACGTCTTCGGACAGCGCTGACTCTTCGGCTTTGAAACAGAGATGAGCACTGCCCCCTAGAGTCAGGAATGACTAGCACATATGTGTGAGGGGAAACCTTTACCTATGATTTTCCACAAGCTGCATTTTCCTTCCGTCTAACTTCTCCAACTCTCGAGAGTTGGAGGCTTCTGCCACGCTTTTGAGTATTGAGTATTGAGTAATTTATTTATATGCCGCCCTTTTCCCTGAGGGGACTCAGGGCGGCTTACAACTCGAAAAGGGGGGGAAACAAACAATTGACACATAAGACAGTACATCATTAAAAGCACAACATTCATACTATTCGGGTGGGTTACAGTCTTTAACCCCAGGCCTGACGGGATAGCCAGATTTTAAGGGCTGTGCGGAAGGTCTGGAGGGTGGTGAGGGTACGAATCTCCACGGGGAGATCGTTCCATAGGGTCGGAGCTGCCACCGAGAAGGCTCTCCTCCGCGTAGTTGCCAGTCGACATTGACCGGCAGATGGGACTCGGAGGAGGCCTAATCTATGGGATCTAATTGGTCGGGTGGAGGTAATTGGCAGTAGGCGGTCTCTCAAGTTTTGCCATTAATAGCAGTAGTACATAGACTTATATACTTTTACAGAAGTTTACAGTGTCAGGCTATTTCCCCCAACAATCTGGGTCCTCATTTTAATGACCTTGGAAGGATGGAAGGCTGAGTCAACTTTGAGCGGGTGAGAACTTCTGGAGCGAGCAGTGAGTTAGCCTGCAGTACTGCATTCTTACCACTAGGCCACCAATTTATGAATTCCCATATCCAGTGTAGTAATTATTTATTTAATGTATGGCTGTATGAGATGACCAGGCTGAGCCTGAGTGAGGGGTCCAATCATCCACAGAGCTGGCAGGGGAAATGTTTGAATTTCATCACTGGTTTCTTTGATTTCATTTCATTTGTTAAACAGATTTATATAGCCTCCCAAGTCCTAGTGACTCCAGCCAGCTTACAAAAAACAATAGTTTTACATTACCTTTGCAATCTGGAAGTTTACCCAGGCATTTTTTTTTTGTCTTATAGTATATGTGGTTTTTCGGTTGTAAGTTACTCTTTTTAACATATGCTTTTTTTTAGTTCACCTTTACTTCTAAGCTTCCCACAAACTCCATCCCCAAGGCGTTGTAAGGTGCAAAACATAATAAGCCATCAAGGTTATAAATTAGTTCATTGGTAAAATCAATCAATAAATAATGCTAACAATTCCCCAAGATAGGTTAATTGCACAGTAATAGAATTAACGGGCCTACACATTGGAGATAACAAAGTGGAGTGAAAAATGGTGATTTTTAGTTCTGAAAATTAATGTAATGAATTCCCCAAATGGTTTATGAACAAAGGCATGAGGAATGAGCCCAACGGAATGATTGCAGAGGAGATTGTAATCAAAAAGTACATGAAAAATATGCTCATCTATAATTAAATATTTGTCAATAGAGTAATAATAAAAAGCCATTGATATCTCTTTTCTATCCTGCTCTACGGAGTGGAGAGTTGGTCTCTGGCAGAAAGCCACTTGAAGGGACTAGAAGCATTTAAAATGTGGATTGACAGGTGGCTGTTACATATCAGCTGGGTTGACAAAATCAAAAATGAGGAGGTGATAAGCCACCTGGGAAAGCCAAGGAAATCATCTAAACCATTAAAAAGTGAAAGTTGGAATATTTCGGACATCTGATGTGACACCTGGAAAAATACAGCGTACTTCACGTAATCTTCTAGGGCAAGATTGAAGGCAAATGAGGTCCAGGCAGAAGAAGAACATCGTGGCTTGAGAATCTGAGGGACCTGTTTGGACAAAACTCATCAGCACTTTTTCATGTGGCTGTTGATAAAAATAGGACCGCTAACATGATCTCCAATGTCCGATGATGGATATGGCAGAAGAACGAGAAGGAGAGACAATATAAAAGATACACTTCAATAGCATAAAACAAAAAAGAAGGAGGAGGAGGAGGAGGAGGGGAGGAGAAGGAGAAGGAGAAGGAGGAGGAGGAGAAGAAGGAGAAGGAGAAGGAGAAGGAGAAGGAGAAGGAGAAGAAGAAGAAGAAGAAGAAGAAGAAGAAGAAGAAGAAGAAGAAGAAGAAGAAGAAGAAGAAGAAGAAGAAGAAGAAGAAGAAGAAGAAGAAGATTGATTTCTCTCTCCCCTTTTCCAGTTTTCAGGAGCCACCAAAACAGCAGACTTCATTATTGTTTAACCTGGAATAAACCCAGGTCTGCCAGAAAAGAATCACCAGCAATTAATCCCCCAAAGATGATTTTCCAAAAGGCAACCTGACTTTCTTGTTTTCCCCCCCTTGAAAACGTTTTGTTTCTCTTCCAAGAAGCTTCAGAACTGAAGAAGCTTCTTGGATGAGAAGTGAAATGTTTTCAAGGAAAAAACAACAACAAGAAATTCAAGTTGCCTTGACTCCACACCCATTTGCCCCACTCAGATGACCCCAATGATATAAATAAACCTCCAGGTGACCTTAAAGGGTAAAGGTTCCCCTTGCATATATGTACTAGTCATTCCCGACTCTAGTGGGGCGGTGCTGATCTCTGTTTCAAAGCTGAACAACCAGCGCTGTCTGAAGACATCTCCATGGTCATGTGGTCAACATGACTAAATACAAAAGGTGCACTGAACGCTATTCCCTTCCCACCAAAGGTGGTTCCTATTTTTCTACTTGCATTTTTACATGCTTTCAAACTGCTAGATTGGCAGAAGCTGAGACAAGTAATGGGAGCTCACTCCGTTATACAGCGCTAGGGATTCGAACCGCTGAACTGCCAACCTTTCTGATCGACAAGCCCAGCATCTTAGCCACTGAGCCACCACTTCCCTTCTCCAGGTGACCTTAATGACCCCCTAAAAGAATGCAAATGGCCAGGTGTCTGCAAGCAGTGTAAACCTTTCCATCCAGTCAGAGCTGAAGAAGCTTCTTGGATGAGAAGTGAAACATCTTCCAAGAAAAACAAGAAAGTCCAGTTGCCTCTTGAAAAAAAGCACCTTTGGGAAAAACCATCACGTGGATGACTGAGAATCTCCATAGACATTTATAGTTAGTTATAGTTATAGTTATTGTTTATTAGTCTTGTATGCCGCCCACTCCCGGAGGACTCCGGGCGGCTTACAATAAAAAGGGTAAAGGGAATAAATAAGACAGACAACAATTTAAAAATACACAACATTCATAGATTACCGTGGGGCTGGATACTTAAACAGCCCCCGGCCTGCCGGAGCAGCCAGGACTTAGTGGCTATACAGAAAGCCTGGAGGGTCGTAAGTGTCCGGATCTCCACGGGGAGATCATTCCAGAGGGCCAGAGCTGCAATAAAGAAAGCTCTCCCCCGGGGGGGTCGCCAGCCGACATTGGCTGGCAGATGGAATCCGGAGAAGGCTTAGTCTGTGCGATCGAATCGGTCTTTGGGAGGTCATTGGCAGGAGGCGGTCTCTCAGGTACCCAGGTCCGATGCCATGAAGGGCTTTATAAGTAACGACTAGCACCTTGAAGTGTGTCCAGAGACCAATGGGCAGCCATTTAAGTTTAAGTTTAAGTTTTATTTTATTTATATACTGCCCTATTCCCTAAAAGGGGCTCAGGGCAGCAAACAACTTAAACGGGAAGGGGAAACATACAAGTACAAAATACACATATTAAAATGACCAACAACCACACCTGTCGAGAGGGGAGGGGAGCTCATCAACCCCAGGCCTGCCGACACAGCCAGGTTTTAATGGCTTTTCGGAAAGCAGGGAGAGAGGTGAGGGTCCGAATCTCCGCGGGGAGTTCGTTCCAAATGGTCGGAGCTGCAACAGAGAAGGCCCTCCCCTGGGTCGCAGCCAGGTGGCATTGGCTGGTAGATGGAACCCGGAGGAGGCCGGCCCTGTGCGATCTAATGGGTCTTTGGGAGGTAATTGGCAGCAGGCGGTCTCTCAAGTACCCAGGTCCAATACCATGAAGGGCTTTATAAGTAATAACTAGCACCTTGAAGCGTATCCGGAGACCGATTGGAAGCCAGTGCAGCTCGCGGAGGATAGGTGTAATGTGGGTGTATCGAGGCACACCCACAATCGCTCGCGCGGCTGCATTCTGGACCAGTTGAAGTCTCCGAATGCTCTTCAAGGGCTGCCCCATGTAGAGCATTTAACTTTTTAAATGATTTTTAGGTGTAAATTAGATTTGGGGTTTGGCAGGTTATGTCAACTTGGGACAACCATGACCTGGATGACTGAGAATCTCCGAAGACATCCATCAATTGATGGAACTTCTAATGTGGACAACCACTATTTGTTTCTCTGGATCTTCTGAATTCTGAACTCAAACCTGTGTAGATAAGTGTCCATGGATAACATCCATATCTGGATAGATCTTGAAAATTAGAAATTGTACACTATCCAAAAAAATAATGCAGCTTATTTCTCCCCGTGTGTGTTGCATACTCAATTCTGATTTTGCATGTGGGCCAGGCAAAACTTTGATGAGTTCTCCTTCATCTATTATCAAGGACTGCAATAAACCTATATCTGTATCAGTTTCACACATTTAAGAAAATAATTTAATAATTTAAGAAAGTGTATCATGTAAAAGTAGACGCATCTCTACAAGCCAAAATCATAAAGCTACAGCAGAGGATGGGTTCTGGCAGGCATTACTGCCTGTTTGATCATGGGTGTGCTGTGCGCGCATGTGCAATGCAATAAAAATTGTTCTGCGCATGCGCACAAGCAAAAAGCAAGATGGCGGCACTTGAGACCACGAAGGTGAGAGAAACAGGTTTATTGGATGCACCGAGTTCAGTGTGTTCACACACCAAAATCTGAACTGAACTGAGCTCTGCCCAGGATCCTACTTTTATGCCGTGTTCCACACAGTACATTCTCAAGGCGTTTCCATACACGAGACAAGCATGACATTTCAAAAGGGGAAGTTCACGTGGACTGTTACAGCAAAGTACATAGGAGAAATATAAAAAGAGAAGTTCCTATTTCATCTAAAGCTGTCAGCAGCTTTTACCTCTGTTCTATCTCTCACTTCCTGTGCCCCCACTTTACAGGGTCTTGCCACACTGTTCAGCCCTATTTGTAATACTTATGAGGAAGTTGGGGAGAAGGTTCACTCCAGCTAAAAGTCAACTTTGGGACTCCAGGGCACTAGAATGAAAAGCCAAACTAAAATGAATTTATAAGGTCCATTCTAGTAAGACCACCTAACCTGGCCAGCCACTGGTGGGTTTACCTGTGCAACCCATGCTGCATCAGCGCTGCCCGAAGAACTGGTTTGGGGGCATGGCAGGCCTGGGTCACTGCTGGTTCCAGCGATCCAGGCTGCCAAACCATTACCGGTTCAGCCAAACTGGTCCAAATCAGTAAGAACCCACCATTGGACTACCGTATGTCTGATTTACCTTGGCCATGTCATGCGGGCAAATCAGTGGTGGGTTGCAGGTGGTATGGGTGTAACGGAGCCTGCCTGGAGCACCGGATGCCATTCCGGTATGGTGCTCGGGGGGGGGGGGCACTCGCCTGCCTGAGCTCCTATGGCACATACAGCGCCTGCGGAACATTCTCTGAGCAGCTGGAGCTTTGCGGAGGCTTGCGGAGGAGGTAAGACACATGCGGGCACTGCGCGCGTCCATGTGGACGATCTGGTGCAAATTCATCGGCGAAGTCAGCGATGCTAGGAATGGTGAGTGGGAGAAGAAGAAGAAGGGGCAAAGAAAGAACATACTGGCTTGATAATATCAAAACTGGTACGATGATGAACATCTAGCAACTGAAAATGTATCACAGTATTTTAAAAAGAAGGACTAGGGGAGACATGATAGTAGAATCAGAGTTGGAAGTGACCTTGAAGGTCATCTAGTCCAACCCACTACTCAGGCAGGAAACCCTACACCACTTCAGACAAATGGCTATCCAGCATCTTAAAAACCTCCAGTTTGGAGCATTCACTACTTCTGGAGGCAAGTTGCTCTACTGATTAATTGTTCTCACTGTCAGGAAATATTTCTACATTGAGAGCCAAGGTGGCGCAGTGGTTAAATGCAGCACTGCAGGCTGACTGCTAGATCAGCAGTTCAGCGGTTCAAATCTCACCGGCTCAGGGTTGACTCAGCCTTCCATCCTTCCGAGGTGGGTAAAATGAGGACCCGGATTGTTGTTGGGGGCAATATGCTGACTCTGTAAACCGCTTAGAGAGGGCTGAAAGCCCTATGAAGCGGTATCTACTGTTATTATTATTGGTTTTCTCCTTAGTTAATTTCCATCCATTGCTTCTTGTTCTGCCTTCAGGTGCAGTCTTCCAATATTTGAGGGACTGCCGTAAAGAAAAGTGGGGGGGTCAACCTATTGTCTAAAGCACCTGAAGGCAAGATAAGAAACAATGGATGGAAACCAATCGAGGAGTGAAGCAATGTAGAACTAAGGAGAAACATCCTGAGAGTGAGAACAATTTAATCAATGGAAGAACTTGTCTCTAGAAGTTGTGTGTGCTCCAACACTGGAGGTTTTTAAGAGAGGGGACAACCATGTGTCTGAAATGGTATAGGGTTTCCTGCTTGAGCAGGGGGTTGGACTGGAAGACCTCCAAGGTCCCTTCCAACTCTTGTTATTCTGTTAAGTTTCATGCATCTGACGGCAGGACAAGAAGCAATGGATGGAAGCTAATCAAGGCGAGAAGCTACCTAGAACTAAGATAAATTTCCTGAGAGTGAGAACAAATAATCAATGGAAGAACTTACCTCCAGAAGTTCTGTGTGCTCCAACACACACAAGAGGAGATTGAACAAACCATTTGTCTGAAATGGTATCTCCTGTGTCTCCTCCTTGAGCAGGGGGTTGGACTAGAA